>NW_026624088.1:148893-164555 GCF_030028575.1 Malurus melanocephalus | reverse complement strand
TGGTGTGGGGTGATGGGATAGGGGACCCCAACATGGGGCTGCTTTATAGGGCTGGTGTGGGGGTGATGAGAGAGAGGGACATGGAAGTGAGCACCCTGAATGTGGGGTGATGGGACAATGTGGGACAGAGCAGACAGGTATGGATGATGGGCCCATGATATCTTATCTTGATGGGCCCATGACATGGGACATTATGGTTTGGGTGGCAGGATGTGGGGACTGCAAGGTGGACTGTCAGAGCAGGCTGGTGTGGGGTAACAGGACAGAGGACTCCAATACGAGGCAGTCAAAGCAGATTGGTATGGGATGGTGGAATAGGGGGATCCCCGTGTGGGTCACCTCAGTGCAGAGTGGGAACAYAGACTCCTCAGTATGCCTGGACCAGTGTGGAGGGACAGCACAGAGYTCCCAGTGCCATTCAGCCTGGCAGGCTGGTTTGAGGGTGCCACCTGCCAGCCTTGTACCTCTCAATCTGGGACATGAAGCGGGTCTCAAAGGTCCCGCGGGTCTTGAGCTTCTCAGAGGCCTCCCCATTGAAGAGCAGGTTCTCATCCACCAGCTTCAGCAGCACCAGCCGCACGATCTCCCCCATGTACTTCCCCCCGATGATCTTCTCGTACCTGGGAGGGCATAGGTGAGGGGGTGGCATCAGAGCTGGCATTTGAGGGTCCACATCCCACAGCACTCCCTCTTTCCTTCCCACCTCCTTGCTGGATGTGTTCCCATGCATAGGCACGGCCCAGGGCGAAGGATGCCCGTGCTGGGGAGCTGAGCCCAGCATAGCTCAGGGGATGGGAGGGATGCCCAGAGGAACTGGATCTCTCCTATTCCTTACAGTTGCTGACCGGGGTTAAGTGAGGTCTCGTCCACCACGCGGTCGTACTCCAGGAGGAACTCGTCCAGCTCCCCAGAGGCACCAAAGGCCCCCCACTCGGTGTTCACGCACATCCGCCCTTCGTCGCCCTCCACCAGCTCCACGTTGTGCATCTCCTCCATGTAGCAGGCGTTACAGCCTGTCCCTGCCGGGAACTGGGGATGGGTCTGGGCGGCGGGGGCAGCGCTGACACCCCCGCCACAGCCCTCCCGTTCCAACTGGGGTAAAGCTGGGATAGTCTTGTGGAGCAATGGGGAAGTACTGCAGAGGGTCCAGACACGTGCCAGGACAGGGGTTGGGACCCCTATGGAGTCTGAGGGACATTCCTCAACCTGGTGACTGGCACCACTTCAAGGGTGGCTCCAGAACATGGGGGRAGGTTTTAGACTAAAAGAGGGGAAATTTAGATTGGATACTGAGGGAAATCCTTCCTTGTGTGGGTGGTAGGGACTAATATAGGTTTCCTAGAGAAGCTGTGGCTGCTCCATCCCTGGGCATGTTCCAAGCCAGGTTGGACAAACTCATCTAGTGGAAGCTGTCCCTGCCCATGGCATGGAACCAGATAATCCTTAATGTCCCTTCCAATCCAAACCATTCTGTGATTTCAGGAAAGCTAGAACTAACGATGGTTGGGAACTTACTACATATGTCYCAAATCTGTACCCCCACTCCACCCAACTGGGGATGCAATAGAATCATCAAATCATAGAATTATGGAATGATTTGGGTTCAAAGCAACCTTAAAATTCATCTCATTCCACCATCCTGCCCTGGACAGAGACACCTTTGACTAGACTAAGTTGCTCCAAGGGTAGAAGGGAAACAGCCTCAAGTTGCACCAAGTGAAGTTTCTGTTGGATATTGGGAAAATTCCTTCAATGGAAAGGGTTGTCCAGCTCTGGCACAGCTGCCCAGGGCAGTGGTGAAGTCACCATCCCTGGGGGGATTTAGCAGCTGTGTGGATGTGGCACCTGGGGACATGGGTTAGTGGTGGTCTTGACAGTGCCAGGGGAATGGTTGAACTTGATGACCTTAGAGGCTTTTCCAACTCAAACAATTCCATRATWCCATGCTAGACCTCATTTCACTGTAAAAGAACTGACTGAACCAGTCAGCCAGTGCCTGCTGCTCCATGAGCACCAGGAGTCAGTGACTGAGATCGTGGCTAAGGCTGTGCTTGGAGCTGCATGTCCTTCTGCACTGATGGGGATGGACATCCCTCCTGCTCTCCACCCCCGCTGTGTCCCCACAGCCCTGGCTGGCCACTTGTCCCCATGGCAGTGTGGCAGTGTTCTCGGGGCTCTGGGCACTGTGCTGAGGCCAGCCCAAYCCCAAGAAACTGATACACATCCCAGCATGTGTCTACCCAGGTGAGGGGATGTGGAGCCCAGATTGGCACTAAAGATAGTGAGGGGCCGGGGGAGGTGGGGGCTGCTCCCTACAGGGAGCAGGGGATGGAGCTGGCAGGGTTCAAACTCATCCCCACCATCCGGCTCTGTGACACCAGCTGCCTTCCACAGGTCCCTATCCCTATGAAGATGTGCCAGAGCCACCAGAGCCAGTCTGGGGGGAGGGCAGCCCTGTGGGGACCAGCCCTTTTTAATGACTACCCCCTTTCTACATCCAAAGTGCTCCGACCACCATGCTGGGGTCAGGTAATGTCATTGGATGCTCCGACCACCAGACACCTCAGCAGCATGCCACTGCCACGCCCCTGTCCATGGTGTGTCCCCCCAAAAGAACAGGGGAAGCAGCAGGGGAGCGGGGCTGTAGGATGGTTCCCTGTCCCCAGCCACGTGTCCCTGTAGAAGGGGCATCTTACCCACAATCATCCCAACCTCGCACCGGTGATCTTCATAGTAGCAGGAGATCATCGTGGCCACCGTGTCATTCACCATCGCCACCACATCCATCTCGAAGTCCTGGGGACAGGGACCATTGCGAGCTCATGAGGGGTTAGGCTGTCCCACAACAGGAGTGTTTGGGGTGAATGGTCCCCAAGGGTGAGGACCTGGGCACGTGTCATGCACAGGTGTGTGCACATGTATGGAACAGCCCTGCCCAGATTCACACTTGGCTCCTGTGGCCCCATCATGGGGACAGCTGTGCCCCMATGGTCCCTTCCTGGGGACACACCRRGCTCCMRTGGCCCTGTTGCAGGCACAGCCAAGCTTCAGTGGGCCCATTGCAGGGAGGACTGGGGGTGCTGGGGTCTCCACACCATGGTCTGWTCCTCACCCCTCGCCGTTTGATGGCGTCCCTCAGCAGCCCCACCACRTTGTTCCCTTCCGCGCCGGAGGCTTTGAAGCCCTTGGTCCAGTTCAGGAGGATGCCCTGGAATTGGGGTCAGACAGAAATGGGGCTGTGGGTGTAGCTGAGGCTTGGGGACCCCTAAGCCCTTGCTGTCTGGCCATCCCCTCACCTTATCAATGTCCTCATGCCGCACRGGGAAGGAGAAGGTGAAGCCCAGGGGCAGCTTTTTGTGCTTCATCTGGTGCTTGTCCAGGAAATCGGAGATGCACTCAGAGATGTAGTCAAAGAGCTGGAAGACAGGAGGTCCAGCCTTTGCCAAGGGATGTCCCCATCCTCCCACTGTCCTTGAACGGACACTGTCCCCACCATGG
Source organism: Malurus melanocephalus (assembly GCF_030028575.1). Taxonomy (NCBI): domain Eukaryota; kingdom Metazoa; phylum Chordata; class Aves; order Passeriformes; family Maluridae; genus Malurus; species Malurus melanocephalus. Next base: position 161,057 of record NW_026624088.1, on the reverse strand, counting down.
GCTCCCCAGGCCTGGCCACCCCCCGGCTTCTGCTGGCTGGAGGGATGGGGGTGTCCCCCCACTGAAACACACTCACAATGAAAGGGACTGGGAGGGGATGGGATGCCCCGTGTGCGCCACTGACCATCTCAGCTGTCCCAGTCATGGCATCCTCCGGGATGGAATACATCTGGTGCTTCGTCTTCACTTTCCACTGCCCCTCCTCCCCTTCGCCCACCTTCACCAGCATMACACGGAAATTGGTGCCGCCCAGGTCCAGTGACAGGAAATCTCCCACCTCTGCAAAGCCGGGGAGAGGGGGAGAAGGTGATGGGCTCCACGTAGGCTCAGCCTTCCAYATGCAACTTGATGGGGTCCAGGGAGGGGGTGACACACAAGGGACCRGAAGTGACACTGTACCAGAGCCCTCAGGGGTGGAGCGGACATAGGTGGGCAGCATTTTGACAGAGGCTTCCTCATGTGTCTCCAGCTTGAGCCCTCGGTCCATCTCCTTCTGCATCCGGTGCATCACTTTCTTCAGATCCTCCTCCTTCAGCCGGAACTCCGACAGGATCTGCTCCACCTGCACACAACCCAGCATCAGCCAGGGACAAGGGATATCAGATGCAAGGGGTCTGAACTGCAAGAAATAGCTGTATTTCCCTTCTCCCAGCCCTAGTTTCCCCTATTGGCACATGAACACCCTGAAATGCCTTATCCCATCTCTCTGCTATTCTCCTCCAACTGAACAGACACACCATAGGACCGTCACAAGGCACCAAGTCYCCTTCTGGTGCTGCCTGCAGGACACCACAGTCAGCTCCGGGCTCCCTAGGGACCAGGGTTGGCACCAGGGTTCTGCCATCTTTGTCACCCAGCTGAATTTTTTAGATGGTTGTGTACAAGCCAGCAGTATTCCAGCAGTGACCTGGGATATTCCATCCTGATGAATCCCAGGGTCATTCCCAGCAAGAAGTGCTTCTGGCCATGCCATTGAGGAGCACAGCATCTCCCACCCAGGATTTGGGATTCTTTTATGATGAAGATGCTGGTGTGTTTTCCTCATTCTCSTGGGAGCATCCTTCTCCCTGTATCCCACTGGGAATCAGTGGGATAYACCCATCAAATGTGGGGCTAATATGGGCAGAGGGCAGGCAGGCAGGAATATTCTCGGGGATTGCTGCCTTGCCTGGCTGCCAGGGAGAGTCGCAGRGCCCACTCCAGGGAAGCACCTGGCAAGCAGGATCCGTGTTTATCCTTTCCGTAGCAACCCCGGGCTCGGYGCAGGCTCCATTAGCCGGCAGAGCTGGGGCCAGGTGCCCCGGCTGTCAGATGGAGCTGGAGCCGGCACTCCTCCRCCAGCTGCAGCCGGCAGCATTAGGGCTCATTAGTCACCGGGCTCCGGGTAGGCTCCAATGCTCTCACCGGCACACAGGTGTTTGCCTCGAGGCTGCTGCTGTTTCCTGACAGGCTTTGGGGTAGGGGGCTCAGTAAAGCGTTTGGTGGGAGCATCCCAGCATTGGGGGCACCCTTTGCCTCGACTCAGTCCAGCTGCCCTCCATCCTGGCACATCACCCGTCCCACAATGGGGGGCTCAGTCCAAATATCTGAGGCCCTGCRGATCTTCTGTGGTCTCAGCCATCACCCACAGCTGGGTGGGATCCTGGCACCCCAGCATGATCCTGGCATGATTCCGGCACCCCTGCATTTCCCCTCTCCATCCTGGTCCTGAGTGCTGGGGGCTCCTTTAGCCCTGGACCCCCATGTGCTGGGAGACAAGACCCCAAGAGACACAGCTGCAGCACAGACCCACTGGGTCAGGGACATCGCCGGACACCCCAAAACCGGGCCRGGCACCCATGGCAGCCCTGCAGTGAGACTCTCCGTGATCCAGAAAGCATTTGGCATAGGATGATTGGAAAAATCCTGCCAGGAAAAGCATGGAGCTGGATTTGATCATCTCCTCTGGGTTGTTGGCTGAAAACATTCAGTGCTAATCCATTCCACGGCACCACTTGGCATGGGAGCACCAGTTTTGTCACGGCTGGAGGGTCCCTGTCCCAAGACTGGCACCCAGGAGTCCAAATTTTATTTCTCCAATGTTTTTTGCATCTCAGCACTACTCATCTCTTSACTTGTCTTCAAAACCATGGGTTTGGCTCTTCTCTGGCAGGATTTGGCTCTTCCTGCATGATGTTATCTGGCTCTCAGTTTCCCACGGAGATGGTGTGCTCCAGTGCATCCCCCAAAAGAGATGGAGCTGGGAACTGTCTGGCCACYGACTGCAGTGGCCGGTGACACCCATCCTTGCTGGTCCAGCATGTGGCGAGTCCCCTGAGTGTTCCCTTGATGTCCCCTCAGTGTCCCAGCTGGCAGCAGGRAATGTCTCCACAGCCCTCACCCATGGCCCCATGAGCTCAATCTGTCAGGGAGAGGATGCTTCTCACAAACAACTGGTGTTTGACTGGGGATGAGCTGTGTGCCATCCTGCTGGGTGCCTTGGTGACAACAATGACAGCCTGCTGAAGGAGGTGACAGGCCCTATCTCACCCTGGGGATGCAGCTGCATGGCTGCAAGATGCTCAGGGCGATGTTGGGATGGTGGGAGCATCCCAGCCCAGCAGAGCATCCCACTAATGCTCCCAGCTCCATCATTAGYCCTCAGTGCTGTGGGGCCTGTGCTGTGCTGGGGGGTGACCTCAGGGATGGGGACCCCCCTGGGGCATGCTGGGCTGCCCCCAGGTTGCCTGGGAACTGGTGTCCTGCCTGCCAGCCATCCTCCTGGCYACCTCTGTTGGAACCTCGGGAAATGCTGGGAGAACCTGGCTGCTGGCTCCAGGGGAGGCTGGAACCCCAGCCAGGATCCACACTGTTCCCCACACCCACTGCGCACCCCCCGGCCCCGCAGCATTGCCCTGGCAGCGGCCTCACCTTCTCCTTCCTGCTGCTCTCCATCCTGGCTCGGTGATCCAGCATGGGGGCAGCCGGTGGGGTGGGGTGGGCTGCGGGCCAAGCCGTGCCCCCCTCAGCCCCTGTGCCCCCACCGTGGTGCCTGGCCTGGGGGAGCCCCCTGCCGTGTCCTGGAGGGTGTCCGGCAGGYGCTGGGCTGCTCCGTCCCTTGCTCCACACCTCGCTCCGCACGCAGATGCTCCACTTTCGCTGCGTTATCTCATCTGACGCTCCAGTCCAGCACCCGCTGAGGGGGTCCTGATGCCCCCAGACCTCAAACGGAGGGGCAGGGAGCAGGGCCTGGGGCCCTGGCTGGATCAGCCCCGTCACCCCTCATCCTTGGCTCCAGGGGGGTTCTGCTCACGCTCTCCTGCTTGCTTCCTTAATGTGTSGATAAATTCCCGGGCTGGTGTTGGCGTGGGGGTCCCAGCCCAATGCAGKGGATTCTGGCAGCCTGTGGGGACCCCCTGGTGCGTCAGTGAGGCTCGGCCAGGACCCTCCCCGCAGGGGCCGCTGGCCCCGTCCGGCGAAGCACCACGCCCCGGGTCACCCGTGTCCCCGTTGTCATACCAACGGCTCGATGGTGGTGGCAAGCACTCCACTGGCCGGCTTGGCAACCGGCGTGCTCCCATGGAGACTGCGGACACAGCACGGCCYACAGACACCCGCAGAGGGGTGAGGGCCACTGGGAAATGCTCCGAGCTCCCAGGATGGGAGAGCATCCCWCGGTGCTGGGATTGACGGCAGGCATCGCAACAGATTGGGGATGGGTGCTGGATTTGAGGACGGGGATGTGGCAATCCCCATTACCCCCTGAGCAGTGTCATCCACCCAGTGTTGTGGAAATAGGGGACTATAGAGGTCCAAATGGGATGAAGAGCACCCCTGGTCATGGGTGGACCCCARAACCTCCTGGTGTTGGTCTGTGGCAGCATCTCCTTGGACACAGAGCTGGGGAGGGTCCCTGAAAAGCCTTGGATGGGTGTCAGGGGTGATGGCCCCATGGGGGACTGAGGGGCTCTAGGGAACACAAAGGGTTTGGGGGTGCCATGCGTGTCCCCCACAGGGGAACAAGGAACTCCGTGGGGGACTGAGGGGCCTCAGGGGAGGGCAGAGGGTTTGTGGGTGTTGGAGCAGGGCCTAGGGGATACAGGGCCACCCCACAGGACCTCACCTGCCCCCTGTGCAGGAGGCACCATGGGGCACAGCAGGGCTTGGGCAGCCCTGCCCCTGTGCTGGTACCCACCCAGAGAACAGTCCTCACTGCTCTGAGGGCTCCAAAACCCTTGGGGAGCTCACCCACCCCTCATCAATGCACTCCCACCATGGAGGGGAACCCAACCAGGGGCAGAACAGCCCCAGGGAAGGGTCCCCACTCCCCAAAGCATCCCCCAGCACCCGGGGGAAGCTGTTTCCCGTGAGGGGCCCTCCTTAGAGAGGGTCACAACACAATAGGAAGAGGCCTGCACACGTGGGGGGATCCCATCCCACAGAGGGATCCTTACCCCACACAGGGACCCGTCCTACAGAGGGCTCCCAGGCCCACAAAGCCCACCCCTACAGGGGTCTCCACCTCACAGAGAGACCCCCGTCCCACAGAGGGGTCCCGGCTCACGGAGCCCGCCCCTCCAGGGGCCCTCACCCCACAGAGAGTCCCCGGCCTTACAGAGGGGTCCCGGCTCACGGAGCCCGCCCTTTCAGGGGTCCTCACCCCTCACAGAGAACCCCCGTCGGACAGAAGGGTCCCGGCTCACTGAGCCCGCCCCTCCAGGGCTCCTAACCCCACAGAGAGACCCCCGCCCCACAGAGGGGTCCCGGCTCACGGAGCCCGCCCCTCCAAGGCTCCTCACCCCACAGAGAGACCCCCGCCCCACAGAGGGGTCCCGGCTCACGGAGCCCGCCCTTTCAGGGGTCTCCACCCCACAGAGGGGTCCCGGCTCACGGAGCCCGCCCTTTCAGGGGTCTCCACCCCACAGAGGGCTCCCGGCTCATGGAGCCCGCCCCTCCAGGGGTCCTCACCCCACAGAGGAATCCCGCCCCACAGAGGTGATCAGGCCCCGCCCCACAGAGGCCCCGCCCCACAGAGGCCCCGCCCCTCGCCCCGCCTCTCGGGTACAGCGCCCCCTGCTGGCCCACCTGAGGAACAACCTCTGCCCCGCGACGCCAGCGCGGCGCTGATTGGTCCCCCGGGCTGAGGGCGGGGAGAAGGAACTCGGGCGATGATTGGTCAGAAAGCCCGAGGGGGCGGGGCTCTCCCGGCGCGTGCGCGGGGCGGGAGGAATCCCGTGGCAGTGCCCGGGGCTCTTCCGGCCGCCGCCATTCCACTTCCGGGTCGCAGCCATCGCCCCGTCGGCAGCTGCTTGTGTGGAGCTGCGACCGCAGCGCCGGTACCGGGGCGGGCTGGGGGCTGGCCATCGCCCCGTCGGCAGCTGCTTGTGTGGAGCTGCGACCGCAGCGCCGGTACCGGGGCGGGCTGGGGGCTGGCGGCGGGGAACGGGGCTGTGCTGGAGGGAACTGGGGCTGTACTGAGTCATTACAGGGGAAACCGGGCTGTACTGAGTCATTACGGCGGGAGATGGGCTGTATAGGGGAAGGCGGGGCTGGGCTGGCGGGGTTTACCGGCGGCCGGTTTGTAGTGGGTTATACTGAGGCGTGGCCGCGTTACACTGCATGGAAGGACTGGATTTTACTGGTTTATACTGGGGTGGGAGCTGGGTTATGCTGGGACAGCTGGGAAGGTTGAAGGTTGGTTAGGATGGGATGGGATGGGATGGGATGGGATGGGATGGGATGGGATGGGATGGGATGGGATGGGATGGGGAGGCCTGGCTGGGTCAGGTGGTGTCAGGCTGAACTCTGGGTGTCAGGGCTGTTCTGGCTGCCTGGGATGGTATTTAAGGAACGGAAGGAGGGTTTGGGGGGATCCCCAGGCAGAGAGAGGTGTGGGRGTGTCCTGGCCCCTGCATGGCCTCAGCCTCAACCCTTCCTTTGCCCCCAGGCCGACGGAGCCGCCGCCATGAGGCTCTACAGCCTAAGTGTCCTTTACAAAGGTGACYCCAAAGTGCATTTGCTCAAAGCTGCTTATGATGTGTCCACCTTCAACTTCTTTCAGAGATCCAGGTGGGTGCCAGGCGGCTGGAACCTTTGGAGGGGGCTTGGGGAGAAGGAATTGCTCCTGTGTGCTGGAGGCTGGCTTGTGGCTCAGACAGGACCTTGGGGASGGGAAGCAGAAGCTTTTGGGAGGTTTTCTGTCCCACTGGGCAGAGCTGCAGTGGCAGCAGTGAAAGGCTTTTCCTGAGAGCCACTCACTGGGGAGCTGTGACTTGCTGCAGCACTTGGAGYGATGGCTCAGCCTCAGGAATGGAGTGAAACTCCTGGAGCCCTGGCCAGCAGGAGATGAGCTCTGACTCCACAATTCCTCCAGTGCAGCCAGGTAATGAGATCAGGGCACAGGGAATGTCCTGGGAGTGGGGTCAGCTCTTCCCCATCAGCTGTGCCAGGCTGACAGGACTCGCCTGGATCCTGGTGCCCGTGGATTGTTTGGATTCAGTTGAAGCTTTTCCCAGCCCACAAAACCCTGCTCAGGTGAAACCAATGGCTTCAGGTGAGCTGGTTGTGCCCTGGATCAGGGAGCTCTTGGCAGCTCCTGAGAGCTTCCTGAAGCTGTGAAACAAAGCAGGAACATCCTGTGGAATAGCCAAGGTTTCCTTGCTGCTTCAAATGGTAAAGGAGTTAGGAAATTCCTCTGGGACCCAAATTTTCCATGCCAAGGTTTTATGAAGCCTCAGGCATATTTGGCTTGGTAATTCCAGGGATAAAGGGGAAGAACTGAAGTAAAGACTGTCTTAAAAAGCTTTTTCTTAGCCAAATGTGCGAGTGGGATGTGGAGCGGTGCCAGCATGTGACATCAGCTCCAATCCCAAAACACTCTGTAGCTGCAGCTCTTGTTTTTCCCAAATCCTGAGAAAATTCTCCGTGTGGTTTTGCTGTGGGCTTCCCCCATAGTGGGCTGTGCCTTTGCTGAAAGGAAAGTCTGGGATTTTGGGAAAAGGGGGGTGGTCCATGCTTGTCAGTCTTGCAAGAGCTTGGCCCGGGTGTGATGTTTAACGTGTGCTTGGCTCAAGTTTGGGTTAAAATGCTTCAGGTCCATTTTATTTTTTTTGTTTTTTTGAGGCTGTGGAGTTCCCAGAGAGTTGGGTTGAAGGGTTGGATCTGGGATAAACAAAGCTGTGGCACTGGGGAGCTGTGGAACCTGCTGGGCAGGAGCACAGGGCTGGGCTGTGCTGGTGCCTCATGTCTGCTGAGCACCTGCCAAGGAATTTGACAGGGTCAGGAAGGCAGAATGAAGCCTTCAGTGRGCAGTTCCTTCAGGAATACTGGAAATAAGATTCCTAKWGGGAGAGGTGTCCTTGAAGAAGATGMARATTGGGATGTAATTGRCTTWTGGTTGGACTCAATGATCTTARATGTCTTTTGATCTTAAATGTTTTTTCCAACCTAAATATGAAACGGTGGGGGATCTAGCAGATCCTAGACTAGGAGGAAGGTGTCCAGGCTCCCTCTCTGCCGCAGCAGAAATGTTCAGAATGTTCAGAAATCCTTGGGCTGGAGTTCCCTGTGCAGTKCCTGAAACCCTGGCAGTCTGGAGTCTCTGTGGAGCTCAGTCTGGGCTGGGAGGAGCACAGCCCCCTCCAGGGGWTGTGTAAACTCTGAGAGGCAATTTCCCCTCTGGAATTGCTTCTGACCATGTCAGAAAACCACAGTCTTTGCCACACCAAGGTCTGTGTCCGGTGACATTTCCTTGGCACTGTGTCACCTCCCAGGCAGGAGCTGTCCCATTTCTGGTGTTTGGCAAGCTCTGACCCCTGACCAATATCCAATCCTGGGATTTTCCAGCTRAACTGGGGAATGTGCTGCCTCACACTGGCTGATCCCAGCATGCCCATGATGTGGTGTTTTTTATTTTATTCTTGCTCTTATGTCTGGCCTCTTTTCCTTTTCTGTGGGGTGAGGAAGGATCATTGAGGAGCCTGTTGGACAGGTCTGAGCCTCAGGAATGTTTTCCAAACTTGGAGCAAGTCTGGGTTAAGGGTATTCCTTAACTTTGACTCACAGTAGTGGCTGGGTGCCTGTGGGGTCAGACATCCCCCTGGGATGGGGTCAAACATCCCCCTGGGATGGGGTGGACATCCCTGGGCTCATCCCCTGTGTGAGCAGGGTGAGTTCTGCCTGTGACCTGCTCAGGTGAGACCTCACCTGCAGAGCTGCCTTAAACTCTGGCTCTGACATCAGAGGGAGGTGGAGCTGCTGGAACAAATCCAGAGGAGGCTGTGGAGATGCTCCAGGGCTGGAGCCCCTCTGCTCTGGGGCCAGGCTGGGAGAGCTGGGGGTGCTCACCTGGACAAGGGAAGGACATAGGGACACTTTAGTGTCACTTTTAGTGCCTAAAGGGGCTCCAGGAGAGCTGGAGAGGGACTTTGTTCACAAGCATGAGGTGACAGGTTGGATTGATGGGCAAATGCCAGTGCTGTGAGAGTCAGTGCTGGGTCCTGTTGGGCCACAACAACAGCACACAGCACTTCAGGCTGGGAGCAGAACGGCTGGAAAGCTGGGAAAGAACCTGGTGCTCCTGGTCAGCAGCAGCTGGACATGAGCTCAGGTGTGCAAGGAGSCAAAGACACCTGGCCTGTACCAGCCTTGGTGTAGCCACAGCCCCAGGACAGTGACCATCCTCTGTGCTGGCACTGCCAAGGCTCTCTGAGTGCCGTGTCCAGCTCTGGGCCCCGCATGGCAAGAAGGACATTGAGGGGCTGGAGCATGTCCAGAGACAGGGAGGGAGCTGAGGAAGGGGCTGGAGCACCAGGAGCAGCTGGGAAAGGGCTCAGCCTGGAGCAAAGGGGGATCAGGGGGGACCTTGTGGCTCTGCACAACTCCCTGACAGGAGGGGACAGCCAGGGAGTCGGGCTCTGCTCCAGGGAACAGGGACAGGAGGAGAGGGAACGGCCTCAGGCTGGGCTGGGGGAGATTCAGGTTGGACACCAGRAGGATTTTTTCCATGGAGGGAGTGGTCAGACATCAGAATTGACTGCTCAGGGAGGTGGTGGAGACGCCATCCCTGGATGTGTTCACGAGGAACAGCTGGACGTGACATTCAGTTCTCTGGTCTGGGTGACAGGGTTGGATTTGATGATCTTGGCCATCTTTTCCAACCTAAATGATTCTGTGATTCTAAGGACAGGGAAGARTGGACAAATATCCCATGGACAGAGGTCAGGGCTGGACATTGGGAAGAAATTATTCCCTCTGAGGGTTGTGAGGCCCCGGCACAGTTTGCCCAGAGAAGAGGCTGTGGATGCTGAATCCCTGGGAAGTGTTCAAGGCCASATCAGATCATGTTCTGATCTTCAAAAAGGGCAGTCAGGAGGACCCTGGAAACCACAGGCCTGTCAATCTCACTTCACCGATAAAATCATGGAAAAGATTATTCTCAAGGTATTGAAAAACACCTGGAGGACAATGCAGTCRTCAGTCACAGCCAGCACAGCTTCAGGAGGTGCAAATCCTGCTTCTTGAACCTGATTTTATTCTAACCCCCACCTGGTTGGTCCAAGAAAGCCAATAGATGGAATCYTTTTGCACTTCAGCACAGCTTTTGGTACTGCCTGTCTCAGGATCTGTCTGGATAAATAAATACATCATGGGATGGTTCAGTTCAGGCCAGAGAGTGACAGTGACTGGGGTGACATCAGCCTGGCACTGGCTTCGTGGGGTTCTGCAAGGTTCCATCCTCAGTCCTGTGGTCTTCAACATCTTCATTAATGACCTGGATTCACAACTCCAACGAATCCTGAGGAAATTTGCTGCTGACACTGAATTGGGTGGAGCTGTGGAAATCCCTCAAGGGCAGAGAAGCCCTGCAGAGAGTCCTGGACAAATCAGAGATGGGCAATCAGCAACTGTGTGGAGTTTAACAAGGGAAAGTGCTGGATTCTGCACCTGGRATGGGCTGTGTGTGTGGATTGAGGAACGAGAGGCTGGAGAGCAGCTGCAGGAAGGATCCTGGGGATTCTGCTCCGTGTTCTGCTGGATCTGARTCAGCCAGGAGGGACAGCCCTGGGAGGGATTGTCCTGCTGTTCTCTGTGCTGGGGTGGCCTCACCTTGAATCCTGGGGCAGTTTTGGGCACAGCACTATGAAAAAAGACATTTGGAGAGCATTCAAAGGCGGTCACAAGGATGGGGAAGYGTCTGGAGGGGCCATGTGAGGAGCATCTGAGGGCAGGAGGTGTGTTCAGCTGACTGAAGGGAGATCTTATTGTGCTCTTCACTCTGCAGCTCTGATCTCTGCTCTCTGTGACCAGTGCCAGGACCCGAGGGAATGGCTGGAGCTGTGTCAGGAGAGGTTTAGCTTGGAAAAGGCTTTTCCCCCAATGGGCACTGACCACTCCCCAGAGCAGTGGTCACAGCACYGAGCCTGAGTTCAAGAAGTGTTTGGACAGGGTTGGATGGTTGGGGTGTTCTGTGCAGAGCCAGGGGTTGGACTTGATGATCCTGATGGGTCCCTTCCAACTCAGCGGATTTTATGGTATTTATTTTATAGTATTTTATGGCATTTTATGGCATTTTATGGTTCTGCGACTGTGGTAGAAGGTGTCAGCCGAGGGTGGTCTTTAAGGTGCCTTCCAACCCAAACCCTTCCATGATTCTGTGGTCCAGCTGGTCACCAGATGTTGGCTGGGCTGAGCCAGGTCAATGGCATTTTTGCTTTCTCTTAAATCCCCAAAAAGCAAGTTCAGTGCAAGGACACAAGACTGTCACTGCAGCCAGAGGGATGTGGGTGTTCCCGTGGGGCTGGGGAAGATCTGGAGGGGTCTGGGTGGTGGCTGGAGGTCTTTGGGGGTGCTGCTCTGCAGAGGTGCAGGGTCCAGCCTCTTCCCAAGGGAAAACTGCTCAGCTGCAGCCCCCCAGCCCAGATTTGGGGTACTGGGGGGGAAGAGTTTGTTACCCCAATGCACCAGGGAGCCTGCAGGGGCTGCCACCCCCATTTCTGGGGCATATTTAGGGGGGTTTGGGGGGCTTCAGGGGGCTGGGGGAGCTCAGAGGAGTTTGGGGGTGTCCAGGGGGGCTGCAGTGGGGAACTGTGGAAGGGTTTAAAGGGGGTCTGGGTTGTGTCCCCACAGCGTGCAGGAGTTCATGACGTTCACAAGCCAGCTGATTGCAGAGCGCTCGGCGCTGGGCAGCAGGGCCTCAGTCAAGGAGCAAGGTGAGAGCAGCCCCTGCTTCCTTCCCTCTGTGTTCCTGGGAAAGGTGAGAGCAGCCCCTGCTTCCCTCTGTGTTCCTGGGAAAGGTGAGAGCAGCCCCTGCTTCCCTCTGTGTTCCTGAGAAAGGTGAGAGCAGCCCCTGCTTCCCTCTGTCCCCATTCCTGGGAAAGGTGAGAGCAGCCCCTGCTTCCCTCTGTTCCCATTCCTGGAAAATCCCCACCAAACCCGTTGCCCAGGTGAGCAGTGCTGATGGCCTGAGGTGCTGAGCTGCGTGTGAGGCCAGTCCAGTGTGGCAGAGGTTCTGGAGGGACATTTGTCCCTAAAGGAGTGGCTTGACACTCCCCCAGACCCCCCAAATTTTCCCCAAAATGGGGGGTGCAAAACCCCCCTTGTCCCCAACAGATTTGCCTGAAAAAGAGGGGGGTACTAGCCCACCCTGACCCCAACAGTCCACCTGGATTGGCCTCCAAAATGGGGGTACCAAACCCCTTTGAACCCCCCAGAATTGCCCCCAAATCCCCCCAGAGCCCCCAGGCCCTCCTTAGACCCCCCCTTTAAACCCCTCCAGATCCCCAGCCCCCTGAGCCCCCCTGGACCCCCCCAAACCTCCCTGAGCTCCCCCAGTCCCCTGACACCCTCCCAAATCCCCCCAAAATATGCCCCAAAAAGGGGGGTGCCAGCCCCAACAGGCCCCCCAGATTTACCCTAAAAGGTTGGGTACAGAGCCCCCCAGAACTGCTCCAAAAGGGGGGCACCAAACCCCCCCAGATTTAACCCAAAAAGGGGAAGGGATGAGACCTCCCCGGCTCCAAGTTTTAATGAAAAAATTCWCTGAATTCTATGAATGAAAAATTTWATGAAACTTMTAACGAAGTCATGAAAAATGCCGATGCTGATGACACCTTCCAGGGTGGTGTGGGGGCTGGGTTGAAGGTGCTGGGGAAGGCTGGGGGTCTTTGCTGCCTCTCTGACAGGAG
>NW_026624088.1:143291-147763 GCF_030028575.1 Malurus melanocephalus | reverse complement strand
TGGCCAAGGCCACCGCTAAACCATGCCCCAAGTGCCACGTCCACATGTTTTTTTGAATGCTTCCAGGGATGGCCATTCCAGCACTGCGCTGGGCAGCTGTGTCAGGGCTGGACAACCCTTTTGCATGAAGGAATTTTCTCGATATCCAGCCTGAATCTCCCCCGGCCCAGCCTGAGGTCGTTCCCTCTCCTCCTGTCCCTGTTCCCTGGAGCAGAGCCCGACCCCCCCGGCTGTCCCCTCCTGTCAGGGAGTTGTGCAGAGCCCCAAATCCCCCCTGATCCCCCTTTGCTCCAGGCTGAGCCCTTTCCCCAGCTGCTCCTGGTGCTCCAGCCCCTTCCTCAGCTCCCTCCCTGTCTCTGGACATGCTCCAGCCCCTCAATGTCCTTCTTGCCATTCCCAGAGCTGGACACGGCACTCAGAGGGCCTTGGCAGTGCCAGCACAGAGGATGGTCACTGTCCTGGGGCTGTGGCTACACCAAGGCTGGTACAGGCCAGGTGTATTTTCCTCCTTGCACACCTGGGCTCATGTCCAGCTGCTGTCACCAGCACCTCCAGCTACTTCTCCACCAGCAGTTCTCCAGTTCCCAGTTTTCCAGCTGCTGCTGGGGAGACAAGCTGGGGGAGCTGGGCTTTCCAGCCTGGGGAGGAGAAGGCTCTAGCGAGACCCCAGACTCCCTTCCAGTACCTAAAGGGGCTCCAGGAGAGTTGGAGAGGGCATTTGGACAAAGGCCTGGAGAGACAGGACAAGGGGCAGTGGCTTCCCAGTGCCAGAGGACAGGGTTGGATGGGATATTGGGAAGAAATGCTTCCCTGTAGGGTGTTAGGAACTAATACAGGTTTCCCAAGAAAGCTGTGGCTGCCCCATCCCTGGAAGTGTTCAAGGCCGGGTGGGACAGGGCTAGGAGCAACTTGGGGGACACATGGATGAGGTTTAAGGTCCCTTCCCAAAAATTGCTGTTTTGAACAAACCCCTGCAGCCGCTGTGGCCCCACAGCTGCAGCTCCTGGGTGGTAACTGCTCTTTCCTCACCTGGCAGGTGCTCGATGAGTTCTCCAGGCAGGTCAGCAAGATGGACTGGCCCTCAGGGTCACCTGCCACCATCAGCTACTCTGCCTTGGATGGATACCTCAGCAAATACCAGGTACAGACCCCCGGGGCTCTGCAGGGCAGAGGGTTCCTGTGTTCTCTGAAAATGGCAGGGGAGGGGAGATGGGCAACACCCTGGCACATGCTGGGACCCTGGTGTCCCCACGGTGGTGCCAGCATCACATTGTTTGTCCCCAGAACCCCCGCGATGCCGACCCGATGACCCGAGTGCAGGCAGAGCTGGACGAGACCAAAATCATCCTGGTAAGGCTGCAGGGCCACAAGAGGCCAGCAGCACAAGCCAGTGGGCCCTGGGGGCGTGTTGTGGGGCCAGGGGGTGTCACCCCTGTGGAGGGAGCAATCACCATTCCCTGGGGATCTCCCAGCTGTGGGAGCTCCCTTTTCCCTTCCCCTTTTCCCCTTGCCTGCATTTTTCTCCTCGGGCTTTTCCCAGCACCAGGGCTCTGACCTCTGTGCCTGGTGACCCTGTGGCCCCCAGCCAAGCTGCCATCTCCCTGGGGGCTACAGAGCTGGGGGGGCTGTGGGAAGGTGGCATGGGGGACGCTGGTGCTGGGGTTCAGTGCACACATTTCCCTGGCAGCACAACACGATGGAATCRCTGCTGGAGCGTGGTGAGAAGCTGGACGACCTGGTCTCCAAATCGGAGGTGCTGGGAGCACAATCCAAAGCCTTCTACAAAACGGTGGGTGAGGAGGGTCACCCCCTGCCTGAGGGAACTGGGGATGGGTGGGGTGTCACCCTTGGGGGGGTCACCCTGCTGGATGAACCCTGGGAGCCAGGCAGGGATCACCCCTGGCTACATGGCCTGGAGAAAGCCTGAGTGCCCCAATTCCAAATGCAGAGCCCCCCAACCCCTCAGCTGGGGGTGTCCAGCACCCTGCAGTGGGTGATGCCCATCCCAGATCCTGGTACCAGCTCTGGCCAAAAGGATAGAAGCCTCTGTGTCATCAGCCTTTGTGCCATGCCGGCCCCCTCCAGCAGGACAGGGGCTCTGTGGGAGCTCAGGTGGGAGGCACTGGGACCTCCAAACCTTTGGGGAGCTTTATAGATGGTTTTCCTTTTCTTCTTAGGCCCGAAAGCAGAATTCCTGCTGTGAAATCATGTGACATGGAGCCCAGGGTCTCCACCTCCGGACCACCAGCCCTCCACTCCGCTCCGCAGCCACCCCAGGGCTGTTCCTGGGGCTGGGCCGGGGGTCGTCAGCCCCCTGGGCTGATGTGACTGTTGTCCACCTTGTGGGGACACCAAGGCTGGCACGGGGCCAGCACCCGTGGGTGAAGGTCCACACCACAGACCCCCATCCTYGCTGTTCTGGGACAGCTCGGACCACGGGGTGCTCGGCCATGCACCCCCCCTGCCTTCACACCCCTGCGGGAAGCCTGGAGGGGCCCCCCACTGCTGTCCGGGGGGCTGGGGGCTTTTATGTATTTGTGTCCTRAGGGTGAGCTGGGGGGTGGGAGAAGGGGGGGAAGGGAAAATGGTTTTTTGGGTAGGGGGTGCTCAGTGCCCCCCTGGGCATCTTCTCCCCGTGCTGATGAGCCTGGAGCTGTGTGCCAGTGCCGGGGCAGGGGGGGAGCTCACCAGCCTGCCCTGCACCTCAGAGCCCCTCCCCTGCTCCCACCAGCCGGGCTGGGGGGGATCAGCATCTGCCAGGGCCCAGCAGCCCTCACTGCCTCCTCTTCCTCCTCCTCAGGAAGGGAAAAGTCGGGCTTGGGCTGTACCTCGCGGTGCTCTCGGGTTGTTTGCGTGCCCTGGCTGCACTGGCCAGGCGGATAAAGTTGTCTTTGGCAGTTGTAGCCCTGTTCCTTCTCTGCAGTGTCCCAGGGTGGGATTTGAGTGACAAACACTTTCTGGGGGACCCTGGCAAGGATGGATGCCCTTGGCTTTCTCTCTCCATCTCTTAACTTTTACAATCATTGGTTTTTCCTCATAATTTATTTGCAGTTTTCCCGAGACAAAAACGAAATCAGAGTCATCTTTTACACTTACAAGGCTCAGAAAGAAAAGACAAAGGGTTTTTTAGGGGGAGGGGCGTGGGGGGGATATGCTGGGGATGGGGAGACAGAAAAAGAATGAGAGAAAAGGGGAGGAAAGAGAAAAATTTGGCAACGATCCACCAGCATTCATGGGACAGGAACAGCTCAGCTCAGCTCCTCGACATACAGCGTTAGCGCCCGAGGGTTGCTCCCGCGCAAAGGGCATGCAGAGAAATCATCAGAATAATTAAAAAATAATTAATATCCCTCACCCATCCCGCCCCCTCCCCCCCAGCCAAAACCAGCCCTCAGCATGGTGGGGATGCCCTGGGGAATCGCATGGGGAGTGCCTGGAGTGGAGCGATGCCTCCCCAGGGAGGGGGGGGTGGGGGTGACGGGGTCCCCCCGAGCGCTGGCCATGGGAGGGGGGGTGCAGGATGTGCTGCCAGTGCCCCTGTGCTGGGGGGGACCCCGGCGGAGCAGCCTGTGCCCCCTAAGAGACCCATTCTCTTAGTCTAAAGTGCTTTCGATGCTGCGTCAGTGCTGGCTGGATCGTCCCGAGCCCCCCACCCCGAACCCCAGCACCCCCCAGCCGCCCTCTGCCCCCTGACGTGGCACCCACACCCCCCTGCCAAAACCTGCCAGCGCCTGGAGCTGGCACCTGCGACACGGAGTGCTGGGGTGGGGATGGCTGGGGTGGGGACACGGGGGTGTGCCTGGCGGGGACCCTCCCCATGGCACCCACCGCATGGCACCCACTGCCTTCCCCTGCGCAGCAGTGCCCAGGATCAGCCTCRGGCCCCCACGGGCAGCACTCCCCGGGGAAGCACTGGACTGGGGTGAGGGGGAAGAGAGTCTGTGTGTGTCCCCCCCACCTCACTCACCCCCTGGCAGCCCCCCGTGGCTGGGGACCCCCGTGGGAATTCAAAAATAAAGAGCTCTCTCTATATACAGGGGCCGGGGCAGGACAGAGCAAAGCGGAGCCCAAAGAACAACATCCACCACCAGTGACAGCAACACGCCACGAGCACAGCCGGGAGGGGGGCCGGGACCCCCCTTGCCCCCCCAGCAGAGACGGGCCGAGGGGGGGCCTGAGCCCCCCAGCGCCCTCGCCTGTGGCCGAGCGGCTGGGTTGGGTTTGGGGGTGTGGGTGGGTTTGGGTTTGGGGTGGGTTTTCCCCCTTTTTTTTTTTTTTTCTTTTTTTTTTTTTTTTTTTTTTTTTTTTCATTTCATTTTTTTTTTTTTTTTTTTTTTTTTTTTTACTGTTAATAAGAGACATATGTTTTGTCAAGTTAAACCACCCTTTCATTAAAACGGAGCATAATTTTATGCTTTTTTTTTTTTTTTTACATTCATGCAAAAATAGCCATTTCCCCAGCATGTCCCAAA
>NW_026624088.1:138353-141911 GCF_030028575.1 Malurus melanocephalus | reverse complement strand
CGCCCGGCCCCGCCCCACTCACGCGTAGGCCTCGAAGTCGCCGTTGTTGACGGCCTCGATGAGCTGCTCCGTGATCTTGATGATCTCCTGCTTGCGGGCTGGGGGCACGTCACTGTCACCGCCACCGCCACCGCCCCAGCCCCCCGGTGACACCGTGGGGGTGGGTGGACGGGATGTTGGGATGGACATGGCACACGGAGGGGAGGCGTGGGGACAGACACAGGGACAGGCAGACAGACCTTGGGGGCAGAACAACCTCGGGGACAGACAGACAGACCATGGGGATGGACCATGGGGACAAACACAGGGACCTTGGGGACAGACAGACCGACCATGAGGGCAGACAGACAGACCACAGGGACAGACACAGGGACCTTGAGGACAGACACAGAAACCATGGGGACAGACAGACAGCCCGTGGGGACAGAAGGCACTTGGGGACAGACAGGCACCACTGTGCTCCCAGGGCCCCCACCGCTCTGCCACACCAGTATTCACATAATGCATGTCTCATTGCTAGCCCAGTGCCACCCCAGTGTGTCCYAGTGCCACCCCTGCATGTCCCAGTGCCATCCTAATGCCCTCCCAGCATGCTCAAGCATCCCAGGCCTGCTCAGCATGTCCCAGTCGTTCCCAGTGCATCCCAGTGCTACTCCTGCAAGTCCCAGTAGATCCYAGTGCCATTCCAGCACACCCCAAATGCAGCCACTTCCATCCCAGTGTTTCCCAGTGCCATCCCACTGTGTCTCAGTGGCATTCCAGTATCCTCCTAGTTCCATGCAAGTGCATCCTAATACATCTCAGCGCAATCCCAGTGCATCCCAGGGCTGCTCCAGTGCCCTCTGATGCATCCCAGTGCCATCCTATTGCTTCCCAGTGCCAGCCTGGTGCATTCCAATACACCCCAGGTCCATCCCAGTGCAATCCTACTGCATTCCAGTGACAGCCCAGTGCACTCTCGTGCCATTCCAGTGCCATTCCACTACATCCCAGAGTGTCCCAGTACCATTCCAGGGCATCCCAATACACCCCAGTTTATACCAGTACATCTCAGGGCCATCCCACTCCATTTCAACCAGTGCCAACCTACTGTGTCCCAGTGCCCTTCCAGTATATTCCAGTTCACCCCAGTCCCATCCCAGTGCATCCCAGCACCATGCTGTTGAATTCCAATGTGTTCCAGTACCATCCCAATGTGCCCCTCTATATTCCAATGACTCATTTAATCCTGATGCCACCCCAGTCACCTCAGTTTCATCCCAGTGCAACTCCAGCRCATTCCAACACAGCCCAGTTCCATCCCAGTACATCCCAGTGCTATTGCAGAGCATACAGTACACACTCCAGCTTGCCTGGTGCATCCCAGTAACATCTCACTGCATCTCTGTGCCAATCTCCCGTGTCCCAGTGTTATTCCAGKGTATTCCAACATATCCCAGTTCCATTTCAGTGCATTGCAGTACCATTCTGCTGCGTCCCAGTGCACCCCAGTACCATTCTAGTGCATTCCAGTATACCCCAGTTCCGTCTGGTGCGTCCCAGTAACATCTCACTGCAATCTCCTGTGTCCCAGTGTTATTCCAGTGTATTCCAACATATCTCAGTTCCATTTCAGTGCATTGCAGTACCATTCTACCGCTTCCCAGTGCACCCCTGTACCATTCCAGTGCATTCCAGTATACCCCAGTTCCATCCAGTACATCCCACTGCCACTCCAGTGCATCTCAATTAATCTTAGCACCATTCCACTGTACCCCAGTGCTCYCCAGTCCATTCTTTTGTCACCTTCATGTGTTCCAAACATCTCAGTGCCACTCCACTATATCCCAGTTTGTCCCAGTGCATCTCAGTGTCACTCCTATGCCCTCCTAGTGAAACTCAGTTGCACTCCAGTGCATTTCAACATGGCCCRTTTCCATCCCATTATGACCCAGTACCACTCCAGAGCGTAACATGTCGTACATTCCATTTTGTCCCAGTGACATTTCCTCCCACTACATCCCAGTGCCAATGTACTGTCTCACTGCTATTCCAGTGCATCCCAGCACATCCCAGTTCTTCTCAGAAACGCTCCCAGTGCATCCTGGTGCCATGGCAATGAACCCCAGTGTCACCCCAGCTTCATCCCAGTGCACCCCAGATCCATCCCAGTGCATCTAAGGACTCTCCCAGGTCCATCCCAGAAATGTTCCAATACAACCCCAATGTAGCTGGTGCCATCCCAAATCCCACCCAGTGCATTCCAGTGCTGGCCCAGCCCATCACAGTGCACCAACTGCACCATGCCAGTTCCATCCCAGTTCATCCCAGCGCAATTGCAGTGGAATCCCAGCGCCAACCCAGYACATCCCAGCTCTATTCCAGTGCATTCCATCCAGCACACTCCCAGTGCATCCTAGTGCCACCCCAAGGCATCCTGGTGCCACCCCAGTGCATTCCAGTGCCATCCCAGTGCATCCCATCTCGGTCCCAGTGTATCTYAGTGTCATTCCAGTGCAGCCCAATGCATCCTTGTGCCATTCCAGCTCCATCCCAGTGTATTTCAATGCTGCTCCAGTGCATCCCAGTGAACCAAATGCATTGTGGTGCTACGCCAGTGCCATCCCAGTGCCATTCCAATGCAACCCAGTGCACCTTGGTGTCATCCCAGCACATCCCAGTGCATCCCAATGCATCCTAGTGCCATCCTAGTGCATTCCACAACTGTCCATCACAGTGCCATCCCAGTGCATCCTGAAGCCATCCCAGTTCATCCCAGTACCATTCCAGTGCACCCCAATGCATACTGGTGCCATCCTAGCACCATCCCAGTGCATTCCGAGACCCTCCCGGTGCACCCCAATGCCATTCCAGTGCACCCCGATGCATCCTGGCACCACCCCAGTGCATCCCAGCTCCCTCCCAGCGCATCCCAGTGCAGCCCTGCCGCCCCCTGCGCCCGTCACCTTTGGTGTCCTCGTCCTCAATGGTGGTGTTGGTGCTGTCGGAGGACTCCTGCTCGCGGCACGGCGGCGGCGGGGGGGAGACACAAACAGGGGGGGTCAGACCTGGCCTCGGGGGGACGGGGAGGGGGGACGAGCCCGGCCGGGGCTCRGCAGGACCCCAACAATGCCGGACAGCGCAGGGGGACCCCGCTGCCACCGCGCCCCGTGCGCGCTCCTCATCCGCATCACCCCCCCGAGACATGGCTGATGCTGGGGGAGGATGGAGGCGGAAAGCGGGGGCAGCGGTACCTTGGTGCCGTCCGCRGGGTTATGAATTACGGTAGTTTGAGGCTCCTACGGGAGAAGGGAGAGAGACAGACGCGGGGTGGGGGAAGCAAGAGCCCGGGGAGGGGACAACGAGAGGGGACGACGGAGTAAGCAGCACGTGGACAGGGGYGAGGAGACACCCAGAGCGGATTCGAGAAGGGCAGAGAGGGGAGAGAAGCAGAGAGTCATTAGTCCAGCGAAGCCAAATGGTTTAATTCAGACATGGAGGGGGAAGAAAGGGGGGAAAGGGGTGGGCAGAGCCGGGGGGGAGACGCAGTGAGGCCGAGAGGATGGGCTGGGCTGGGGG
>NW_026624088.1:133770-137611 GCF_030028575.1 Malurus melanocephalus | reverse complement strand
AACCCCTCACCCACATCTTCCCACTGCCTGCATCCCACCCTCATTGAGTGGGGTGTGCACCCCGTTCTCCATATCCTGCCCTCACTGACCAGCCAGGCACACCTTCAGCACTCTGTGCCAGCTGGGCATCACTCTGCCTGTATCCTGGTCTCAGGGTACCATGCTCCTGCCCTTGTGCTGCACCCCCTGTGCCACARAGGTCACTTTGGGCACCCTGGCACCCACATTTTGCACCTACCTTGTTGCTGGCATTGCCAGAGCACCCCCAGATCCTGCACCTGCTGGTCCAGGCGGCCACGCCTTCACCTRTGTGCCACCCTCCCTGTGCCAGCTGGGCACTCCTGTGTCTGGAACCCGCACTTACCTCAGCTCAGGGTCACAGTCAGCACCCCCATCCTGGTCATTGGCATCACAGGGTGACCCCCAAACCTGCACCCACTTTGCTATCCGTGTCACCAGTGATCCTCCTGCCCGTGGCTTGTCACTGTTATGGGGCATCGATGCCCATACCCTGCACCCACCTTATTCCCCTGGTGGAGCACCCCATACTCRTGTCCTGCACCCACCTCAGTCCCTGTGTCACAGGACATCCTCATGCCCACATCCTGCACCCACCTTGCTGTCCCACAGCAGGARCATCTCYGTGTCCATGTCCTGTGTCCRTGTCCCACACTCACCTTGTCCCATGGTGGGACACCTGCGTCCTGCACTGTCCATGTCACTGTCCCCACRGCTGAGGGAGATGCGGGGCTGTCCRTGTGCCTGCACCCTTCACCCACCTCGTCTGTCCAGCGGGGTCACCCTGTGCCCATGTCCTGCACACCCCTCTCCATCCTGGGGACACCCCCCTCCCCAGCGAGCCCAGGAGCAGCCGGTCAGGGGGCGATGGCGATGGATGGGATGGGCTGGTGGGATGGATCCAGTGGGACAGGGGATCTGGGGGGYGCAGGGTAGGGGGCACCTACCAGAGCGGTGGGTGGGAGGGTCCCCTTGGGGCTGGTGACGCCGGCGCTGCCTTTGGTGCTGTTGGTCTGGGGCTGTYGGAGGGGACAGATGGAGGAGGCTCAGTGGCATGGAGGGGGGAGCAGGCCCCCAGCCCCCCATGGGCTCCCCAGCCCCTCCAGCCCCCCGTGGCCTCCCCAGCCCCTCACCTTCACACCGTCTGCCTTCTTGTTCAGTAAGCTCTTAGCTGCTGTGGGGGGAGAGAGTGTCAGTGCTCCCCCCCAGCACAAGGGACACTGCATTGTCCCCCCAAACCCRAACCCTGCCCGGCCACCCAACCTGACCCCAGCCTGGGTGCTGGCAGCACCTGCCACCCCATTGCTGAAGAGGGGGAATGCACCAGGAAGGTGCTGTCCCCATCCTGTGGGAGGTCCCCATTTTGGAGGGGTGGTCCCCGTGTGGGGAGGGGTGTCCCCATT
This sequence comes from Malurus melanocephalus, assembly GCF_030028575.1. Lineage (NCBI taxonomy): Eukaryota > Metazoa > Chordata > Aves > Passeriformes > Maluridae > Malurus > Malurus melanocephalus. The sequence goes on along the minus strand of NW_026624088.1, from coordinate 136,190 downwards.
CTAAGGGGGTCTCCATTTTGAGGGGGGTCCCCATGCTGGGAGGGGTGTCCCCATCCTGGGAGTGTTACCGGGGGGAATCCCCATGCTGGGTGGGGTGTCCCCATCCTACAGAATTCCCATTTTGGGAGGGTTCTTCATGCTGGGAGGGGTGTCCCCAACCTGGAGGGGTCCCCAGCCTCAGGAAGGTCCCCAGCCTGGGGGAAGAGAGTGTCCCCATCCAGGGACGGGGTTTCCCCAACCTTGTGGGGCCATCCCCATCCTGGTGGGAGGCTCCCAAATTCAGGGGGGTCCCCAAGAGGAGGGGCTCTCCCCACCCTGGGAGGGATGTCCTCAACCTGTGGAGATCCCCACCCAGGCAGGGTGTCCCCGTCCTGGAGAAGGGAGCTCCCCAAACTCAGTGGGTCCCCAGACTGGGAGAAGGAGGTGTTCTCAACCTGAGGGGGGTCCCCATCCTGGTGCCCCCCGMGCTGGGGGGCAGGGCTGGCTTACCTTGGAGAAATGCAGAGAGGAAAGCGAGAGAGAGGAGTGGGGAGGGGGCAAGAGAGAAAAGGGGTGGGAAAAGGAGGAAAAGGGGAAAAACATAAAAAAAGAACATAAAAAAGATGAGTTGAGTATGGGGGGCGGGACAGCCGCCTGTGCCCCCATCGTCTCCCTGGAGGGGGACAAGGACGGGCACAGGTGTGAGGATCTGTCACTGCTATCGTGATCTCTGGCCAGCGGGGGGACAGGGTGTGACGGGGACATGGTGGGGCACGAGTGGCTGTGGGGGGGTGGAGGGCGGGGGTGTCACCTCGAGCATCCTCATCATTCCTCCAAACTCAGGGAGCCGCCCCCCGCCCCGCTGGTGTCACCAGGTGAGGGGGGATGTGCGGTGACAAGTCTGGTGACAGCGGGGTGGCACCCATCAGCGCCAAGAGAGGGGGCGGGCAGATGCGGGGAGGGGGCGATGACCCACACACCCCTCCCCCGGGGACCTGTGTCACCTCAGGGGCTCCTGGCGCCGTGTCCCCAAGGGTCCCTGTCCCTCCTCTGAAAGCAGGCGGGCGCTGAGAGGTGGAGGTTTAAACCAGAGCCGAATTTGGGGGGGTGGAAGGAGGGAGGGGACCCCTGGCAGGATGTCCCCCCCCTCGGGGTGGGGTGGTTTAAAACCCGCCGAGTGTTTCGCGGCATCACAAACACTGGCTGCAGCTCTCAGAAGCGGGGTGGGGGCACATGCTGGGGGGCGTGGGGGCCATGCCGGGGGGAGGCACATGCGGGGAGGGGGCACATGCAGGGTGGGGACGCAGGGGGGGCACGGGGGGCACACGGGACATGCAGCCCGTTTGTCCTCCCCTGCAGGCCGGTGCGCCCCCCCTGTGTGCACGAGGGGTGGGAGAGGTGGGGGATGAACACCCCCTAAAATGATCCCCCCGCCCGCAGGTCCCCGTTGTTGAGCCAGATGTGGAGCCCGGTGATGCCACCCGTGTGTCCCCCTCAAGGGGTCAAGGGGTCTGGCCCGGGGTCAAGCACTCGGCAGCCCCACCTCGGACCCCTCCCCCAGGGCCAGCCGCAGGGTGACAGCAGCGGGGACAGTGGCATCTCTGGGTGGCAGCGGGGAGGGACAGAAGCCAGAGGGCTCCGGGGCAGTGCCGGGGTGCCATGCATGCGCTGCCATTTCCGAGGAGGGCACCCGAAACCCGCTGGRGCGGCGGGAGGCAGGGAAGAGAGAGGACATCGGGAGAAGAGGGGGTGACACGGGGATGAAGGATCTGGGCACACACAGAGACCAAGCGGGGCCGGGGGGGCCGAGGGGGCCCTTTGCGGACGCGTCTACCTTGTTCCACCAGCCCCAGCGGGGCCCCGGCAGCGGCCGCCGACATGGTGGGAGGAGCGGTGGTCTGTCTGCCCACTGCGGGCGCGGGAGAGAGAGAGAGGGAGCAGAGCTCTGTTAGGGGGGGCGCAGAGGCGCTGCGGCCGGGACCCCCGCCTTCCCCCCGCCCCAACGAGGACTCTTGGGGTGCCCATCACCCCGGCCTCGGGCCTGGGGTGGCCGGTGCCTCTCCRTCCCCCTCCCCGTGTCGCCCCCACACCGGCCACCGCGGTGGGGGGGGACACACGGGGACCGGGCGCTACCTGCTGCTGTGTGCGTGGGGCGGGGGGGCCGGGTCCTGCCCCCACCTTGGCTACCACATGCCCCGTCCTCACCGATGGGGAAAAAATGGTGGGGGGTTAAGGAAGGGAGGGGAGAAAGAGAGAAAGACAGCGATAGAGAGAGGGGGGCACCGGCCCGGGGGGAGCTATGGAGGGGGGGCTGCGGCCCCCGGCCCCCCCGGCCAGTGGGAGCCCCCCCTTACCTGAGAAGTTCCTGGTGGCCAACATGGTGGTGAGGATGGCACCCTGTGGAAAGGGACAGGGTGAGCTGGGGAGGGGGTGCAGGGCTG
>NW_026624088.1:132389-133636 GCF_030028575.1 Malurus melanocephalus | reverse complement strand
AGCACAGCACCACAGGGGACCCCAACTGCCACTGGGAAGGGACTGATGGGTGCTGGGGTAGAAACATGCTGTACCTGATGCTGCCAGAGTGGTCAGAGCACGGGTCCCACAGCGGGCAGGGCAGGGGAATGTCCCACAGTGGGCACAGGATTGTCCCACAGAGGGCAGGGGTCCCACAGCGGGCAAGGGACAATCCCACAGCAGAGCAGGGGTCCCACAGCAGGGCAGGGGTCCCTCAGGGAGCAGGGGAATGTCCCACAATGGGCAGGGGAATGTCCCACAATGGGCAGGGGTCCCACAGCGGACAGGGCAGGGGTGGGTCCCCCAGCAGAGCCCCCTCCCCACAAGGTGCCACAGGTAAGCTCCATCCCCAGCCCACGCCTCCCCCTGCAGCCCCCTCACCTTGAGCTTCCTCCGGGCGTTGAACTTTTTCAAGCACTCCACCGTCTCCTGCCTGTGCATCATGGAGGCCACGGTGGAACGTTGCTGYGGGGGACAGTGGGGTCAGCGCCAGGTGCCAGCGGGTCCTGGCCCAGGTGACACCACGCACGGGGGGACATGTGGCACTTACGCAGACCCACGGGTGCTTGAGGGCCTCGTGGGCTGTGATGCGCTTGGCAGGGTTGATGGTCAGCATCTGATTGATGAGGTTTTTCGCTTCGGGGGTGACCGTGTCCCACTCGGGCGAAGGGAACTGGGAGGGCACAGGGACACGGGGGTGACAGCTGTGGAGGGGCAGCCCTGTGGTGGCACCTGTGTCACTCCACAGCTCTGCCTATCCCCGACGATCACCAGAGACATGGCCCAAAGCCACCCCCAGGCTCTGCCTGCTGCAGATGAGCTGTGACATCCCTCAGTAGGTTCCAGCGCGGGGCACGGGGGGCTGGCACCGCGCACTTACATCGTATGCCCCGGCCTTGATTTGTTGGTAGAGTTTGTGCTGGTCCTCGTCCCAGAACGGCGGGTAGCCCACCAGCAGGATGTACAGGATGACCCCTGYGCCAGGGAGAGTGGGGTTAGGGGGGTACAGGGACCCCAAGACACCCCTGGCTCCCTCYGGCCCTGTGGTGTCCCCGTGACACAGCAGTCATCCCCAGCACRGCCTGTCCCCCTGCTGCCACGATGGCACCCATGGGGGACAGTGTGGCACTGCTGGGGCACATGGCATGGGATGGCTCTGGATGGGGTCAGGGCTGGAATGGGAATGGGAACTGGGATGGGACTGACATGGAAATGGGGTGGGAAAG
>NW_026624088.1:126977-128358 GCF_030028575.1 Malurus melanocephalus | reverse complement strand
TTGGATTTGTGGGTGCTGTGCGTGGCAATCCCTCTGTACCCCTGCCAGGGGGGTCATCCCTGAGGCATCACCCCTGGGGGTGGTCACCACCTGGGGCGGTCACCCAGGGAGGTGACCCTTGGGGACAGTGCCACCTGGGGTGAGTCACTGCCTGGGGGAACACCCGTGGGGATGTCACTGCCTGAGGGAGGGGTCATCCCTGAGGGTGTCACTCCTTCCTGCGGGGCATCACCTCTGAGGCGGGTGTCACTGTCGTGGGGTCATCGCTTGGGGTCACTCCAAGGGGGTTACTGACCAGGAGTCACACCTCTGGATCATCCCTTGGGTGGTCACTGGCTGGGAATTCATCCCAGGGGTGTCACTCCAAGGGGGTTACTGACCAGGGGTCACCCCTGTGGGATCATCCCTGGGGGGGTCATTGGCTAGGGGACATCCCTGGGTGGTCACTGCCTGGGGGTCATCCCTAGGGTGGTCACTGAGGTCACTGCCTGGGGACAACCTGGGTGGTCACTGCCTGGACATTCATCCCTGGGTGGTCACTGCCTGGGAGTCACCCTGGGTGGTCACTGTCACTGCCTGGACATTCATCCCTGGGTGGTCACTGCCTGGGGGTCACCCTGGGTGGTCACTGTCACTGCCTGGACATTCATCCCTGGGTGGTCACTGCCTGGGGGTCACCCTGGGTGGTCACTGTCACTGCCTGGGCATTCATCCCTGGGTGGTCACTGAGGTCACTGCCTGGGGGTCACCCTGGGTGGTCACTGTCACTGCCTGGGGGTCATCCCTAGGGTGGTCACTGAGGTCACTGCATGGGGGTCACCCCTCAGTGCCCACCAGGCGAGCTCCAACCATGGCACAGAGCCACGGGGTCACCCCAATGGTGCTTTTGTGCCCTCCCTCTGTCCCCCACGGGAGCCACCCCATCCCTGCGGCCGCCCGGGACCCCCAGACAGGACTCACGGGGGGAGAGGGGAACGGGGGATGGGGGGCGGGGGGCGGATGGAGACGAGACAAGAAAGAAAGAGGGAAGGAGCGAGGGGATGAGAGCCTGAAATGGGGGTGAAGGGGGGCCCCGCCTGGCTGGGGGAGCGGGGGTGTGGGGGAAGGGGGCGACTTCCCTGTGAAGGGGAGGGGGCAAAAAAAGGGGGGAGCAGGGAGAAAAAAAGAGTGAGGAGAAAACCCCGCAGCGGGGTCCTGAGGAGCGGAGCGGGGGCCGGGAAGCGGGGGCTGCGGCGGGCGGGGGCTGCGAGGGGGAAACGGCCCCCCCGGCCCCCCCCAGATACTGACCTGCGGCTCCCTCTGCTCAGGGGCAAAGTGATGGGTGGGAGGAACGCGGGCAAAGAGCTCATGGACACAGTGACTGCAAAACAGAACGGGGGGC
>NW_026624088.1:116343-126447 GCF_030028575.1 Malurus melanocephalus | reverse complement strand
GAGGGGTGGGGGGATGGATGGAGGGGGCGAGGGGCACGAGGGGGACGGGGATCGGGGGGCGGAGATGGGGGGAACGAGAGAGGGGGAGAAACAATGTTGTGAAAGCCCAGAGACCACGGGGAGGGGCACACGGCGGCACACAGGGCACTGCGGGCTGGGGACAGCACGGGGGGGGCCCTGGGGGGCCCCCATCGCCACCAGCCCCCCCAGCACAGCTCACGACAGTGCCAGGACTCAGCGGCAGAGGGGAGAGCACGAAAAGGGGAACGGGGGGAGGGCCCCACCCCACCCAGCAGCAGGATGGGGCCAGGGGAGGGGTCACCATCATGGGGGGGCCGAGGGGCTGCACCCCCTCCCTCTGGGAGCCCCCCTGCCTGCCTGGCTGGAGCTGCCCCACCCCCGCAGCCCCCCAAGTGCAGGGCACGGGTGCGGGGGTGGTGTCCGGGGCTTTTTAGGGGGTGCGGGGAGGGGGCAAGGCTCACCTGGCATCAGCCTCGCTGTAGTACTCCCGCGCCACGATGTCCTCGAAGAGCTCGCCACCCGTCACCCTGAAACACAGCCGGGCACCCCATGTCACCCCGAGACCCCCGCCGGGAGCCCCCAGCACCCCCTGAGCCCCCCCGGAGCTCTGGGAGCCTCCCGCCGCACTCACAGGTCAAAGACAAGGTAATGGAACCCCTCCTCGGAGATGCTGTCGTGGAGCCGCACTGTGGGGACCAGATGGGGACAGGGACAGGGTCAGTCACCCCCCCGAGGACTCCCTGCCCCTACAGCCACTGCGTGTGGCACCTGTGTGTGTCTGTGTCACATGCAGCCCGCACACACCCGCAGCCAGTGTCGCAAAGGGGACACCCAGAGGGACCCCAGGGTGGGATCCCAAATGTCACCAGGGTGGCACCCAGAACGTCCCCCCTATGGGGACGCCTAGAGGGAACCCAGGGTGGGACCCCAAATGTCACCAGAGTGACACCCAGCACATTCCTTATGGGAGAACCCAGAGGAACCCAGGGTGGGACCCCAAATGTCACCAGAGTGACATCCAGCCTGTCCCCTATGGGGACACCCAGAGGGAACCCAGGGTGGGACCCCAAATGTCACCAGAGTGACATCCACCTGTCCCCTATGGGGACACCCAGTGTGTCCCTCGGGTGGCCTTCAGCAGGACCCCAGGGTGGGACCCCATTCACCCCCAGAGGGACACTCAGGGTATCCCCAGGGTGTCACAGAGGGTGTCCCTGGGTAGCCTTCAGCGTGTCCCCAGGGTGACCCTGGGTGGCCCCAACATGTCCCCAGGTTGTCACAGTGTCCCTGGGTGGCCCCAGCCCGGCRAAGTGGCCCCACACGGGTCCCCAGMRATGTCCCCGCGGTGTCCCCAGCGGTCACTCACCGATGTTGGAGTGCTTGAGCAGCCGGCAGATCCGCGCCTCGCGCTCCAGCTTCTGGTGGTCTGGGGGGGCAGTGGTCAGGGGGGCACCGGCCCTGCCCTCCCCCTCCCCATCCCCCTGCCCTCCCCCTCCCCCTGTCCCTGCCCCTCCCCGGCCCCCAGCCCAGCCCCACCCCGGCCAGAGGGGCCCGAGATGCCCACGGGGAGGGGAGGGCACTGTGGGGTGTGACACGGGGGGCAGGGCTGCACCTGGGGGCTTGTGCATGTGTGCCTGGGTGTGCACATGTGTGTTTGTGCACGCGTGTCTGGGTGTGCACGTGTGTGTTTGTGCACGCGTGTCTGGGTGTGCACATGTGTGTGTGCGCATATCTAGGTGTGTGTATGTGGGTTGGTACGCGTGTTTGGGCGTGTGCATGTGTGTGCACACGTCTGGTGTGCACAAGTGTGTGTGCATGTGTGTCTGGGTGTGCACAAGTGAGCTTGTACATGCATGTCTGGATGTGTGCCTGTGGGTTTATACACCCGTGTCTGGGTGTGTGCATGTGTGTTTGTGCACACATGTCTGGGTGTGTATGTGTGTTTGTGCATACGTGTCTGGGTGTGTGCATGTGTGTTTGTGCACACGTGTATGGGTGTGCACCTGTGGGCTCGTACACGTGTGTCTGGGTGTATACATGAGTGTGTGCATGTGTCTGGGTGTGTGCATGTGTTTGTGCACACGTGTATGGGTGTGTATGTGTTTGTGCACACATGTCTGGCTGTGTGCATGTGTGTGCACACGTGTATGGGTGTGCACCTGTGGGCTCATACACGTGTGTCTGGGTGTGTATGTGTGTGTGTGCATGTGTCTGGGTGTGCACACGTGCAAGTGTGTACAGGTTTGCGTGTCTGTGCACACGGGTCAGGTGTACATGCGGACACACAGGCAGGCATGCACGCACCATGCAGATGTGCACCGGTGTGCATGTTTACGCGTGAGCCCGTGAGTGAGGCTGTGCATGTACACATGTATGGATGGGTGTGCACACATGTACAAGCACCTGTGATGGGTGTGCGTGGGTATCCGTGTCCTGCAGTTGTGCACACACCTGGGTGTGTCTGTGTGTGCCCGTGTGTGCAGCTGTACAGCTCTGCAGTCACACTGGTGTGCAAGGTGCACACGTGTGTGCAGCTACACCCACATGCATCGCTGCACCTGTGTATGTGTGTGTGTGATGTGGAGTGTGCAACTGTAGCACCTGCATGTACAGGCATGTGCAGGCGTGTGCAGACATGAATATCTGTGCAGCTGTCCCTCTGTGTGTGTGTGTGTGTGTGTGTGTGTGTGTGTGATGTAGAGTGTGTGTGGAGTGTGCAGCTGCAGCCCCTGTGTGTGCAGGCATGTGCAGACATGTGCAGGCGTGTATATCTGCACAGCTGTGCCTGTGTGTGACTCCACACATGTCACTACATGAGTGCACGCGTGTCCCTGCAGCTGCACCTCTGGCTGTGTNTGTGTGTTTGTGCACGCGTGTCTGGGTGTGCACATGTGTGTGTGCGCATATCTAGGTGTGTGTATGTGGGTTGGTACGCGTGTTTGGGCGTGTGCATGTGTGTGTGCACACGTCTGGTGTGCACAAGTGTGTGTGTATGTGTGTCTGGGTGTGCACATGTGTGTGTTTGTGCACACGTGTCTGGGTGTGCACATGTGTGTTTGTGCACACGTGTCTGGGTGTGCACATGTGTGTTTGTGCACGCGTGTCTGGGCGTGCACGTGTGTTTGTGCACGCGTGTCTGGGTGTGCACATGTGGGTTTGTACATGCATGTCTGGGTGTGCACGTGTGTTTGTGCACGTATGCCTGGGTGTGCACATGTGTGTGTGCGCATATCTGGGTGTGCATACATGGGTTTGTACACGTGCCTGGGTGTGTGCATGTGTGTGTGCGCACATGTCTGGTGTGCACAAGTGTGTGTCCATATGTGTCTGGGTGTGCACAAGTGAGCTTGTACATGCATGTCTGGGTGTGTGCCTGTGGGTTTATACACCCGTGTCTGGGTGTGTGTATGTGTGTGCACACATGTATGGGTGTGCACCCGTGGGCTCATACACGTGTGTCTGGGTGTGTATGTGTTTGTATGCATGTGTCTGGGTGTGTGCACATGGGCTTGTGCACACGTGCAAGCGTGTACAGGTTTGCGTGTCTGTGCACACGGGTCAGGTGTACATGCGGACACACAGGCAGGCATGCACGCACCATGCAGATGTGCACTGGTGTGCGTGTTTACGTGTGAGCCCGTGAGTGAGGCTGTGCGTGTACACACGTATGGATGGGTGTCCACACGTGTACAAGCACCTGTGATGGGTGTGCGTGGGTATCCGTGTCCTGCAGTTGTGCACACACCTGGGTGTGTCTGGGTGTGCCCGTGTGTGCAGCTGTACAGCTCTGCAGTCACACGGGTGTGCACAGGTGCACACGTGTGTGCAGCTGCATCCACATGCATCGCTGCACCTGTGTGTGTGTGTGATGTGGAGTGTGCAACTGTAGCACCTGCATGTGCAGGCGTGTGCAGGCGTGTGCAGGCATGTATATCTGTGCAGCTGTGTGTGTGTGTGTGAGTGCGTGTGTGTGTGTGTGTGTGTGTGTGTGTGTGTGTGATGTGGAGTGTGTGTGGAGTGTGCAGCTGCAGCCCCTGTGTGTGCAGGCATGTGCAGACATGTGCAGGCGTGTATATCTGCACAGCTGTGCCTGTGTGTGACTCCACACATGTCACTACATGAGTGCACGCGTGTCCCTGCAGCTGCACCTCTGGCTGTGTGTGCACACGAGGGCACGCAGACACACATGTGTGTGTACCTGCTCACGCGCCTCTCTGCACACGTGTGTGTATGTGCACAACACACAGCTCACACAGAGTTCATACACACATGTGCACCCCTCTGCTCACTGCTCACACCTGTGCATACAGCCCCAGGCACAGACACACACATGTGTGCACGCACAGCACACACAGCTCACACACACACATGTGCACATAGAGCACACACAGCTCACACACACATGTGCACACAGAGCTCACACACACATGTGCACACAGAGCTCACACAACACACACACATGTGCAGAGCACACACAGCACACACGTGCACAGAGCACAGACAGCTCACACACGTGTGCACACAGAGCACACATAGCTCACACACACACACACACACGTGTACACACAGCTCACACACACGTGTGTGCACACACAAGTGTCACACCTGCACACACCCAATGTCATACACCCCACATCTGCACACAACTGCACACCTTCAGTGTCACACCTGCACACACCTGTACCCACTGTGTCACACATCCCACACCCACACACACCTGTGCACACCTGCACACACCCAGTGTCACACACCCCACACCTGCATACCCCCACAGGTCACACATCTCACACCTGCACACACCTGCACACACCTGTACACCCCAGAGTGTCACACCTGCACACACCTGCCCCCACCCCAGCACACCCACTCTGCTCACAGGTGTGCACACACAGCAGTGCCCACCCCCGTGTGCACACACGCACATGCACGCACACACTACTGACATGTGCACACCCACACACCCTGTCTGCTCACACCTGCGTGTGCACCATGCACACACACAAACTCAGGCACCCCCTGCTCACAAGCGTGTGCACACCCACACATGTGTGCACACACACTCCATAAACACACACATGGGCCCGCACCATGAACACACCTGTGCACACACAGCTCACATATGTGCACACACAGAGCTCACACCTGTGCACACACCTGTGCACACACAGCTCATACCTGTGCACACACCTGTGCACACACAGCTCATACCTGTGCACACAGAGCTCACATCTGTGCACACACACTCAGGTATTCCCCACCGCTCACATGTGCACACACCCACCATCACACACCCTCCCATCTACACACTGCACACACCTGTGCACACACAGCTCACATACGTGCACACACACAGCTCACACCTGTGCACACACAGCTCACACACATGCACACACTGCACACAGCTGTGCACACACAGCTCACATACGTGCACACACACAGCTCACACCTGTGCACACACACAGCTCACACGTGTCCACACACACTCAGGTATCCCTCACTGGTCACGTGTGCACACATCCACCATCACACACCCCATGTACACACTGCACACACCTGTGTGCACTCTGCACACACCTGTGCACACCCAGCTCACGTATGTGTACACACAGAGCTCACTTGTGCACTTGTGCACAGACAGCTCACACCTGTGCACACACACTCAGGTCTCCCCCATTGCTCATGTATGCACACACCCACCATCACATATCCTCCCATCTACACACTGCACACACCTGTGCACACACAGATCACACCTGTACACACACACAGCTCACACCTGTGCACACACACTCAGGTCTCCCCCATTGCTCGTGTATGCACACACCCACCATCACACACCCTCCCATCTACACACCGCACACACCTGTGCACACACAGCTCACATATGTGTCCACACACTGCACACATAAGTGCACACACAGACCTCACACCTGTGCGCACACAGCTCACATACGTGTCCACACTGAACACACCTGTGCACACACAGCTCACACCTGTGCACACACAGATCACACCTGTGCACACACAGCTCATACCTGTGCACACACAGCTCACATACGTGCCCACACTGAACACACCAGTGCACACACAGCTCAAACACAGCTCACACCAGTGCACACACACAGCTCACACCTGTGTGTGCACACCCCTCCCCTGCCATCTGCTCACACCTGCAGGACACCCCTCAGGGACAGAGGAAGTTCTGAGGAGCCCCGGGGGGGCAGCAGGGGGTGTAACGGGGATGGGCAGGGCCAGACCCCACCCCCCGGAGCATTCCCACCCCATCAGCGTCACCCGGTGTCACCAGCACGGCCGGGGTCACAGCTGTCACGGGTGTCACGGGTGTCACCAGCACCGGGGCCATCGGAGGGGTCACAGAGGCACCGGGGGTTGTCACAGGGAGTGGCCCCTCGGGTGACAGGGGGATCTCGGGGACACCCAAGGGTCTCGGGGATCCTACCTCTGGCTGAGAGNCACACACCTGCACACACCTGTACACCCCAGAGTGTCACACCTGCACACACCTGCCCCCACCCCAGCACACCCACTCTGCTCACAGGTGTGCACACACAGCAGTGCCCACCCCCGTGTGCACACACGCACATGCAYGCACACACTACTGACATRTGCACACCCACACACCCTGTCTGCTCACACCTGCGTGTGCACCATGCCCACACACACACTCAGGCATCCCCTGCTCACAAGCGTGTGCACACCCACACATGTGTGCACACACACTCCATAAACACACACATGGGCCCGCACCATGAACACACCTGTGCACACACCTGTGCACACACAGCTCATATCTGTGCACACACCTGTGCACACACCTGTGCACACACAGCTCACATATGTGCACACAGAGCTCACACCTGTGCACACACTGCTCACATGTGTGCAAACATAGAGCTCACACCTGTGCACACACCTGTGCACAGAGGTCACATATGTGTACACACAGAGCTCACACCTGTGCACACAAAGTTCACATCTGTGCAACACAGAGCTCACATCTGTGCTCACATCTGTGCACACACACTCAGGTATTCCCCACCGCTCACATGTGCACACACCCACCATCACACACCCCATGTACACACTGCACACACCTGTGCACACACAGCTCACATACGTGCACACACACAGCTCACACCTGTGCACACACACTCAGGTATCCCTCACTGGTCACGTGTGCACACATCCACCATCACACACCCCATGTACACACTGCACACACCTGTGCACACCCAGCTCACGTACGTGTACACACAGAGCTTACACTTGTGCACTTGTGCACATACAGCTCACACCTGTGCACTCACACTCAGGTTTCCCCCATTGCTCATGTATGCACACACCCACCATCACATATCCTCCCATCTACACACTGCACACACCTGTGCACACACAGCTCACATACGTGTACACACACTGCACACATAGGGGCACACACAGAGCTCACACCTGTGCGCACACAGCTCACACCTGTGCACACACACTCAGGTCTCCCCCATTGCTCATGTATGCACACACCCACCATCACACACCCTCCCATCTACAAACTGCACACACCTGTGCACACACACTCAGGTATCCCCCATTGCACACATCTGTGCACACACAGCTCACATACGTGACCACACTGCACATACCTGTGCACACACAGCTCACACCTGTGCACATACAGCTCACACACAGCTCACACCTGTGTGTGCACACCCCTCCCCTGCCATCTGCTCACACCTGTGCACACACAGATCACATACATGCCCACACTGAACACACCAGTGCACACACAGCTCACACACAGCTCACACCAGTGCACATACAGATCACACACATGCACACACACAGCTCACACCTGTGTGTGCACACCCCTCCCCTGCCATCTGCTCACACCTGCAGGACACCCCTCAGGGACAGAGGAAGTTCTGAGGAGCCCCGGGGGGGCAGCAGGGGGTGTAACGGGGATGGGCAGGGCCAGACCCCACCCCCCGGAGCATTCCCACCCCATCAGCGTCACCCGGTGTCACCAGCACGGCCGGGGTCACAGCTGTCACGGGTGTCACGGGTGTCACCAGCACCGGGGCCATCGGAGGGGTCACAGAGGCACCGGGGGTTGTCACAGGGAGTGGCCCCTCGGGTGACAGGGGGATCTCGGGGACACCCAAGGGTCTCGGGGATCCTACCTCTGGCTGARAGCTTTTTGGTGTTGATGATCTTGGCAGCGTACTCATGGCCAGTGCAGAGCTTGACGCAGCGCCGGACCACCGAGAAAGCCCCCCTGGGGAGGGACAGGCTCAGCGCGCCCCCAAACAAATTTCGGGGGGCTGGGGGAGAGGGGGGCGCTCCCACCCGTGACTCAGCAGCCGAGGCCGGGGGGCTGCACCTGCAGTGACTCAGCAGCGGGGGGTGAACCCCGACACGGGGGGGCTGCGGGGACACCGGGGGTGGCACCGGGGGGAAGGGGCTGCGGGAGGGGCTCGGTGCCGTGCGGCGGGGGGATCGCGGCAAGGAGCCAGCACCGGCAGCTCGTTGCCATGGGGACAGTGGGTGGCCCGGATGGCGGCAGTGGCCGTGGTGGTGGTGGTGGCGGTGATGGTGATGATGGTAGCGGTGGTGACAGCGGTGACAGCGGTGACGGTGGCAGCGGGCAAAGGAGCCAGCTGTCAGAACAGGGAGCTGGCACACCCCAGGGACAGGGACACAGACGAGGGAACCGTGGCCGTGCCCACACCGGGCACAATCACCCGCAGCCTCTCCAAGTGCCACCAGCACCTGTCCCCCTTCCAGGACCCGTGTCCCCGCACATTCCCGGCCTGTCCCCTGCCCGACAGGCCCCTCCCCGTGGGGGGGTCAAGGCAGCGTCAGGACACGCGGAGGGGATCCCCACAACAGCCTGGGGACACGGCTGAGACCGGCAGCGCCCCAGTCCTGCCAGGGACAGAGCGCCGTGCGGGATGTGTGCCCGGGCAGGGCCTGGCTGTCCCCTGCCACTGTCCCCTGGCTGTGCCCTGCCACCGTCCCACGACCCTCGGACACCAAGGGCCCCGTGCTGGCCAGAACAGAGGGGACCCTCTCACCACCGGCAGAAAAAGCAGGGGKTCCCAGGGCCTGGCACCCCGGACCCCTCCCTTCCCCATGTGGCCACCGGCACAGGGGACACGGTGGGTGCCACCCCCTGAGCGKGGGGCACAGTCAGGGCCTCGGCCATGCCTCAGTTTCCCCCCGGCCAGAGCAATGTCCCCCCCAGTCGCGGTGAGGGGGGGACACATGCGCGATGGCTGACAGGCTACACCGAGAGATGGGAGGGGGGGAACGGGACCACATCGCCATGGCAACCAGGATGGGCTGGATTTTGGGCAGGCTGGAGGAACAGCCCCCGATGGCACCATGTTCCCCCTACTGGTACCCCCAAAGGGACCACGACCACCCCTGCAAAATATTCCCCCGATATTGGGGAGGGGGGGTGTACAACCCCCCGCACCAAAGGTCTGACCSCCTCCCCCCCCACCTCATTTTAATYCCCCCCAATCCCTGCCCGTGGATGGGGGGGAAAATGCAACCCCCACGGCCTTGGGGGCAAATGAACCCCCTTGAAATAGCTCCGCTTCAGCTCCCCAAAACACCCACCCGGGGGGGTCGTGATGTGGGGGGCACATCTGGGGGGTCGGAAGGATTCAGGGGGGCACAGGGACCTGGGAGTGTTTAAGGCCCGGGGGGCCCAGGAGGGCTGGAGTCTAAAAAGACCCAAAGGGGGAGTGGATTTGGGGAGTTATATAAGGCCCAAAAGGGTCTAATAGGGGATGGGGGGGGATGGGGTATAAGGACCAGAGGGGAGAGGGATTGGGGGGTGTCTGTGGGTGGGGGGATCTATGGAAATAGGGGGGGCTGAAATCCATCAGGGTGAGGGGCAAGGGGGTTCTGAAAGGGGAGGAGGAGGTCTAAAAGGAGCAGGTGCCTATAAATACTCAAGGATGGTCTGGGAAATGGGGGTTCTTTATAGGGGGGCAGTAAGGACTGGGGAGGGGGGATCGATCAGGAATGGGGGCAGAGGGTTTGGGAGGGCTGCAGGGA
>NW_026624088.1:98052-114345 GCF_030028575.1 Malurus melanocephalus | reverse complement strand
CCGGGAGATGCCGGCACCGGCACGGGGGAACAGGGGGAGACAGCCGGGGGACACCTCTGCGGGTGGGGACCCCAAAACACCCACGTGTCAAACCCACCCGCCTTCGAGGATCTCATATCCCCCCTGCCCCAAGGATATAAAAACCCAGCAACTCTCCCAGGGGATCTATACCACACCCCAGGCACCCCAAAATCCAGCCCCCCCCGCCGGGATCCCATATTCCGACATCCCCACGCCCAAGRAACCCATAAATCCAGCCCTCCTCGGGGTATCCTATTATCTAGCCCCTCCCAGGAATCTCAAGATCCATTCCCTCCGCCCCCAGGAATCCTATACCCGCACCTGAAGGACCCCCAAATTCTGCTCTCCCCCCAGAATCCCACACCCACCCCAATGTCTGGAGCCCATACAGACACCTCGGGCACCCTGCTTGGGTGACCCTGTCCTTGTCCCATAACCGGGCACACTCATCTCCCCGGGGGTGGCACCCAATCACTCACAGGCCCCACGGTGAGACGTGTTTATTGCAAACTGGGGGGGTGGCAGGGGGGTAGGAGAGGGAGAACCAGACAAGGCCATCACCGGGGACCCCCAGCCCGCACACCCCAGGGTGGAGAACCGGTAGGAAGCTGGGAGAGCCAGGCTGGGCCTAGGTAAWCCCCGCTCTCAGACCCCAAAGCACCAAACCAGGGAAAGCCGTCCGTTTGTGAGGCTCCTGCCCAGCTGGCCATGAGGGATGGTCCCTCCATCCACCGGGGCTCTGGGGAACACACCCACTGCTCCCTGATGGAGGGGGAGCCAACCCTGGGGCATGGCTGCGGTCTCTGCCCACCCCCGGCTGACCTGACAGCCCTCCAGCGAGGAGGTGAAAGCGGGGGAAGCCTTTTCCAGGGCTGGGTAGAGGGCAGGGGCAGCACAGCCCCCCGGGATACCCTGGAGCAGGGCTGGTGACGGGATTTGGGGCAGGGCGCTGGCAGAGCAGGCAGGGGCAGGCTCCCCCATCCCTGCTGCCCACAGCCAGCACCCATCTGCACCCATCTGTGAGAGGCACAGCTGCCCAGCGCTGGGGCAGGGAGGGCTCCGCATCCCTAGAAACCCCAAAAGCAGCATCCTCAGCCACCAAAAATAATAATTATGTCACCCAACGCGACCCAACACGCTCCCGCTATTCCGGAAAAACACGGCGCGTCGGCAGCGCGAGGGGAGGGGAAGGGAGGGGAGGGGAGGAGAGGGGTCCTGGTGCCCAGGTTGCCGTGGTTACAGGATGTAAATGTGCCCGCTTCCTCAGGCATCCCCACACAGCACGGATGGGCGCTGGCAGCGCGGATCGCAGAGTCCTGGGCACTGGCGAGGGTGCGAGGGTCCTGCTGAGCGTCCGGGGGCGGAGGAGCTCTCCTCTCTCTCCTTTCCTCTCCTCTCCCTTCTTTATTTTTTCAGTTGTTTTTTTGCCACTGTCAAAACTGGACGGCGCCGGGGGAGATGTTGAACATGGAGGGGTCGAATTTCTGGCCGCGGAACGGCGAGCCCTCGGTGTCCCAGCCCTTCTTYAACATCTCGTGCACCTTCTGCAAAGAGGCCACAGCCTTCCGTCAGCCAGCSCGGGCTGACCCCAAACTGTCCCCACACCCCTCGCTCATCCCACAGGGCAGCTGACCCACAGGAGGGGTGTGGGCAGAGCTGCCCTCATTGCCAAGGGCACACRGAGCTTCTGTGCTCCCCTTGCTGCTGGGGAAGCACCAGGCAGCTCCTGGTGCCCAGACCCGTGTGGGTCCATCCCTGAGCAGAGCCAGCTTGGCAGAGTGGCACAGGGATGTCCCTTCTACAGGGGATCGAGGCTCACAGGCACTTGCCAAGGTGCCAAGGGAAGGGAAGATGGTGCACGGCAAAAGATCCATTAGCAGAACCTCACACCCCCCAAAATGTTAAAATCGGGGGACACTGTGTGAGGAGGAGCTCTGAGATGAGCCACGGGACCCRTTTTCCTGGGGATGGGATCCTTTAAGGGTGGGTGGCACAGGGTAGCCAGCACCTACCAGCTCATGGCTCTGGGGCTTGCCCTGCAGCTTCTGGTGGTAGTCGAAGGTGAGGCGGTCGAGCACGGCGTGCTCCTCCTCRTCCACCGTGGCCATGGAGCGCTCCTTGTTGATCTTGTCAATGTCGATCTGCTCCTCWCCCTCCAGGATGGCGTTCCACCAGTACTCATCCCCCTTGTTCAGGTTGATCTGGGGACAAGGTGTGGATCAGCCGTGGGGACAGGAGCCCCTGTCCTGCCCGGGATGTGGGACATGGGACCCCTGCCCACCTCAGCTCCAGGGCAGGGATGCAGAGCTCAGCTGCAGTGCCCACAGCATGCCCACAAATGCAAGTCCAGCTCAAACCAATGCAGCCTCACAGCTGGCAGAGGGGGAGGGATGCTCATGCCTCCATGCCTCAGCAGCCAAAGGCTTTGCACAACCCTGCTGTGGCCCCCAGGGCTGAAATCTCAACCCATGTATGGCTCAAAGCCAGGACTTGTGGCCCCCAGTGGTGCCCGCAGAGRGGTGACACTGGCTTGGGGCTGCACACAGCAGCAGTGACACAGCCCAGGACTGTCAGATGAGGAGGCCACATCTGCTGGAGGATGAGGCCAGGGCTCCTGATGTGGTAGTGCAGCCATCTTGCCTTTCCCTTACCCAGAAGGAACCTTGGCCTCATCTCCCCTGGCACTGGCTTGGTGGGTGGCACTATTGGTGGCCACGACACAACCTGTGCCACCCCTGCTGACAGCCAGCCGGCCAGCAGCTGCTTCCTATGGCACTGCAGCTCGGCAGCAGCCCCAGAGGGATGGACCAGGAGAGGGGATATCTCCTTGCTCCAGCCAAMATCCCCATTTTCCAACTGGGAAAAGCCACCAGCTGTAGCCACAGGCATCCCTGATGGCAGCTCCTCAAATGGCAGTGCCACCTGGCCAGCATGGGGCCAGCACGGGGCACCCTGCAACTCCAAGCTGCTTTTTGTTTTTTCCAGGAAGAGTGGGCTGCTTCCTCCCGTGTTATTTTAGCACTAATCCCAGCAGCAGGGCAGATTTATGGCATTCGTCGGCCTCTGCAAAATCATCAATAAAGGCAGACAATACAATTTGCTCAAACCTCCCTGGAAGCTCAATGGCTCTGGAGGAGAGAACGTGGACAGCCATTCCTGTTASGGAGCCAGGCTCCTCTGCGGTGTGAAGGAAAGGAACCAATTAATACAGGAGGGGGTGGCTGGGGTTTAATCCTTCTGGGAGAGCAGAGCTGGTAAAATATTCCAGCTTGGGAAAGGTGTTAGTTTTTCCAGCTAGACAGGCRTGCTTGTTCTCCTTTTAATTGCACAGTTCCACTTCAGAGGGGAGGGAGAGCCACTGAGCATTTGCTCCTGGGTTTCCCAAGCCTGGGTGGGGAATGGAGGAGCCCCCAGAACGTCACCCCCTCAGACAGAAAGCAAAGTGGAGGGGCAGCAGTCCCAACTGTTCCACACCTGCAGCAGGAGCACCCTTGAGGCTCCTCAGGGTTTGGAACACGGGAGATGTCCCCTTGGTGCTGCTGCCAAGGTGTGAGCTTCCCATGGCATGGCTTGGCACATCCCTACCAGAGCCAGCCTGCTGGCACAGGGATGGACCAGCACTGGAGGAGTTCAGGCATCACCCCAGCTCCATCCCAGAGCATGAGGGGATGAAAACCCGATCCTGGAACACTGGAGATGGAAATCCACTCCCCCTCCCTTTCCTACCAAACCCCTTTCCTCCACTGGCACCCTGCCACCACCTGCACACCTCTGCAGCCTGCCTGGGCTGATCTGCTCATCCCTCTTCGTTCCAGGGGGAAAGCTGTCAGTGGGACTCACTCCAAAGCAGGAGCCCCAGTTTCTAAAATGAAATGCCCCTGGGCCAGGGCAAAGGTCACTCTGCCCCTGTGAGTTTACCCAGTTCAAGTCACCTCAAAAGTCATTGGGAGATGTTTAGGGGGACAGAGGAGGCAGCAGTGCCCTTCTCAGCAGTACGTGGAGTTTGTGTAGTCCTGGAGGACTTGCCAGACAGGTCCCACCTCCAGGATGGGGGACACAGATTCCAATTCCCTGGACCCTTTCTGCCGATGTCCCTCGTGGATTCAGGTCCGGGCGGTGATGGAGATGCACTTGGTTCCCCCACAAGCACTTTGGGTGCCCGAAGGTGGAGCTAAGGGAGAGCTGAGAGGCCATGGCAGGTCTCTGGGTGGTTCCCACAGGTGCCAGCCCTCACCCACCCACAGAGGAGGCTCAGCTGACAGACCCAGGGGGCTTCAGGAGGGACAAACACCAAAATGACTGCATTTCTCACGTGGAGACAAGGCAAAGCTTTGCCTGCACTTGACACTGCTGCTCTGTTTTCAGCCAACAGCTCGGGCTGACCCCCTCAGGGCCCCAGAGATGCTGAGAGCCRCTTGCCAGAGAAAGGATGAGGTCCCTGCAGTATGCCCGTGCCCTCAGGCAGATTTCAGCTCTGTCTGGTGAGTCCCAATGGGGTAAAAGCCCAGCTGAGTCTTTTGGGGTGCACAGGGAGGCAGGAACAGCCTGTGCAATGCTGGCCTGAGGAGAGGGAGGCGTGCAGGAGGCACACCCCAGTGCTCTGTGTGAAGCTGGCAGTGTCCCCACGCCAAAGCGCTCACTTCCCACAGCTGGAGTCCAAGATAGGAGCTCTCAGCTGTGTCAGGGTGAGATGGCTGCTGATGTCCTCCTGAAAAAGCACCAGGGCCACGATGGATTGCAAGGAGGACTGCTGCAGGGACAATGGGACACTCAGCAGGAGAGACCCTGCAGCAGGTGACGGCGTCACCGGCATGRACACAGCGTCATGTCCCATCTCCACACCCCGCTGGCAAGGTCACAACCCCTCATTGTCAGTGCTGGGCTTTGCAGCAGCACAAGGTTTCCTCTCTGATCCCAAATATCTTGTCAAAGCTGGAGAGATGCTGCCAAGGGGTGTAAGTAGGTTTTGGGAAAACAACCTCACCCTGCCTGCTTTCCTGTCAGAATCACGGCAGCCAAAGTCACTTCAAAAAGCACTGAGAGGTGTTTAGGGGGACAGAGGAGGCAGCAGTGTCCCTGCCCAGGGACAGGGCTGAGCACCACTGAGTCGTGTCCCCTCAGCCTCATGGCTCATGGGATGACAAGCCAAGACTGTAATAAATGTTCAAGGCAGGACTTGCTGACAAAAGCCCRAGCGTGGAAAACAAAGGCTGAGAGGAAGAGAAAAAGAGAGGGAATGGAAGAAAAATCCTCCACAATGAAAATAATACCAAAAGGAGTTGTGCACAACACCCAGTGGGGATTGCTAAAAACAGCGAGGTTATTTTAATCTCKCTTTCAACAAGCGAGCGGGTGTGACAGAGAAGGGAGAGCACAGGGATGACACCCAGGACCAGGGCACAGTGTGGCACAACCCTGGCACAGAATCCTGAGCAGGAGGTGTGGACAGGCCCCTGCCCCACATCAGCAGAGCACTCTGCTGCCATGCACACGGGTGTGCCAAAGGATCAGATGAGAAACATGTTGGTGTCAGGCTGGACTCCAGCTGGGACAGCTCCATAGAGCAGCAGGGGGAAGGCAGAGKGGTCTCTGAATGCTGGTGAGGGGAGTTCTGGGGCTGCTGGAGTGTGAGTGACATAATGAAGAGTACACATGAATAAGAACACCAGGCAGGATGGGGGAAGAAGAGCTAGGAGGGGTTGGAAGGCAAAATCATCTTCCCAGGATAAGAGCTGGAGGAGAAGAGAGTCTGCTCATGGCCCACCCATAAATGGCAACCCAGAAGGGAGCCAGGAGGAGGCAGGGGAGGCTGAGGACAGTTGAAAAGCTGTTACAGCAGCCTCCTGAAGAGTTTGGGGATCTTGATGATCCCTGACATGTCCTGCAAGAGCACATGGCACTCAATGGCCTCTCTGCACAGAACTGAGACCTTTTCAGATTCTGCTGCAGGGACCCCCTCAATTCACAGCCCGTGAACACACAGAAGGTGTCCCAAGCTGTCCCAAGGCAGGCAGCATCTCCTCAGAGCATCCCAGTGCTGGCASTGGGTGAGTTCAGTTCTGGCCACATCCACACCTGCCTGGGTCCCACAGAGGGAAGCCAGGCCCTTGCAGCACCTTGCAAAAGGGACACAGCCCAACTGCTTTGTTTGGAGCTCACGTGGAGGGGCACAGAAAGGRTCCACAAACCCCAATGGCCCCATGCAGACACTGAATGAAGCAATGCATTATCACAGAGGAGGGTGTCTCCTGATGAATGAACTGGGAGGAGGCGCAAACCACTCCTGGCTACTCAGCGCATGGGAAAAGGAGCTGCTCTTGGGTGAGAATTACTCACACTGCTCCAGTTACCTTACAATTCTTCAAGAGAGATCTCATCCCACCATCAATATGTTGGCAGCCAGCTGGAGATCCTCACAAGCCTGGGCTCGTGCTATTGGAGGCACACTCTGGGGTTGGGGGTGACAGGCCCACCCCACTCCCCCACTGCCCACAGCCTCTGCAGGAGGCACCAAACCTCGCTCCACCCTCACAATTGCCAGCTCTGATGGGCACTGAAGAGACTCTGCCTCCCTTGCTGATCCTGGCAACACCCACTGRGGACTTCCATCCACGCTGTGGAGCATCCACTCATTGGGCCACCTCCTCTTCARTGGGTTTACGCCTTTCCAGGATTGTTTCTTTTGCCAGATAAGCTAATTTTCAAGATGTTTATGAATATTTACAACATGCAGGTTAAGGATGACACTGACACATCCTTTCAATGGCCCAGCAGAGGCAGAGAAGCTCCTGTTCCTTGCAGGGACCTCACTCTTCTAGCACTAGCCTGTCACTTGTGGGACATCCCTGTGGATCAGCAGTGGTCAAGTGGCACCATCCACAGGATTCCTGACTCTGGAGGCACAATCCCACTCCATTTTCCACTGTGGCGGCTTGGATTTGGGTGCTCATCTGCTGCCACCCCTGTGCCACAGGGAGAAAAGCTTGGAGCCAGCTCCATCCCTCCCAGGGACAGCACGTGTCCCCTCCTGGGTCTCACAGCCTTGGGATTTCTGAAACTCTCCTGGAACAGCCTTTGGGTGGAAACGGATAGGGCAAAGGTGGTCACAGGTAGCAAAATCCCATTCCCACTCCATCCTGGCTCCAAAACTGGCACAGGAGTTTGGAAACTGTTTGACACTCGAGATCCCAGGGTTCTGGGCAGAACTCCCATAACAGCTCCAGCTGTGAACATGGCTGAACTCACACCCTCAGCCTGMACATCTGGAGCACATCAGGAATGAGGCTTGGGACTGGGAACCCACCAGTAACACACAGGTGGGCACCAGCAGCCCTCAGACCACCTGGACTGGGATGATTTGGGGYAGCAGGCACACAGCAAACCACAGGAGGACAGGAGGCAATGGAGGAGCCACAGTGTCCACATCCAGCAGGGTAAGCTGGAATCCCATGGCAGGAGAGCAAGGAATGGTGGGGAACAGGCACCTGCYGAGATGCTGGGGTCAGAGTGGGGCCAGGAGAGTCAGAAGGCAGAGTCAGCAAGGGCAGGGGGGCAGGACCAGCACCACAGAGCAGGGCCACACACTGGGATTGAGGACACTGACCACTCCCAAGAGATGGCTCTGCTGCCTTGGTGTGGCTGGAGCTGGGACCCYCTGGCCAGCCTGACAGATGTGCTGCCCAGCCAGCACCCTGAGAGGCAGCTCAGGAGCAGGAGGCAAGGCATGGCACACAGGCAAGGGCAGCGTGAGCCAGACGTTGGGCAGGCAAAGCCAGACACATCCAGAGCTGGCTCAAACTTGCAGCTGCTGCAGTTTCTGAGGTCAAGAGCAGACCACCCTTACCAAAACACACTTCCCAGGCTCCAGACTCCACAGGGAACTCTCCGTGTTGATCTTGTGGGTGAGTTTCCCTTCCATGAGGACATGTTGGCTGCTTCCCTCCAGCACTGCCACACGRATGGCACTGCTGCTGATATCCACAGACACCTGGAAACAAAGAGAGACACAATAAACTGGAAGGTTCCTGCTTGCCATCTCACAGTGCAAGCTGGGCTTTGGGGTCAAGTGCACTCACAGGGGATGAGAGAGAGAAGAGCTTACAGCTCTGCCTGGAGCAGCAGGGTGGGAATCCTGCTGTTGTCACACAGCAAACAGTGACAGTTTGGAGGAGAGAGGAAACCTCTCCTGGGAAGGAAAAGCAGCACAGCCCAGCAATTGGGGCAACCCTTGAAGGATTTAAGGCAGCTGGTTCTACCCTGTGCCTCAGTTTCCCCACAAAGAAGACCAGCAATGCTACAGGTCTCCACACAGAATTCAAAGGTTGGGCACCTTACTTGCTGTGAGAGAGCTTGTTAGGGGTGTGCCTGTCCATCACTGTGACAAGCTGTGATGATGAGTGTGTCACCCTGACAGCYGAGCAGGGGCAGTCTGGGGGCTCCAACACCAGGGCAGCAGCAGGTGATCCCCTCTTTGCTGCACCATGCTGAAAGCACGCTCCTTGGCTCTGCCTCTGCTGCTGGAGCCAGCCCTGGGCTCGGCCAGGCCTCCCGTCGGGTGTGCAAGGAGGGGCCATGCACAGGAGCGTGGCTGCGGCACGGTTTGGCTGCTCCTGCCAYGGGGGCAGCTCTGTCTGTCCCCAGGAACGGGGCCAGCTCCCGCCCACAGCAGCCATATGGGGAACCCTGCTCCGACCTGCCACGCAGGTGACATGGCTGTCCCCTGGGGAGACAGAGGCAGGCTGTGACAGGCATGCGGTACCCTCGGTCTCCGGAGAGACCATATGTTCTCTCTTGTCCCCTCTGGCCCTGAGGTGCCACCAGCAGAGCCCGTGCCAAGCCAGGGGATGGAGGGAGGACCTGGCTGGGAACGGGCAGGATTGTGGCCCCCGGCGCTGGCCCGAGAGGAGGAGACTGCAGTGAGATTTGCCTGCATTCTCTCCCAGAGTTCCCCCAGATCTTCCTCCCGCTCTGCAGATCTCATTTGAAATGTTATTACATTATCCATTACCTAGGAGACTCCCAGCAGCTCACTAGCTCCACGCAGGCAGAAGACAGGCAGAGCTGCTCCAGCCGGGAGGGCACAGGCACGGCGGCTGTGTCTGACTGATGTCACCTGGCTGCAGCCCCCRAAGCTGCTGTGTGCTCCAGCAGGGGCAGGGAAGGCCCAGCACACGCAGCACAGAGTGACAGAGCAATGGCTGGGAGCGGGACACGCTCATAGGGGTCGGGGAAAGGACASGAGGAGGTGACAAGGACAACTGGCCGTCACCTGGCATGTGGCTGTGGACAGCTCTATAAGAGCAGATGTCCTGGGATGAAAACACCTGCAGAAAGGTGCTCCATGGAGGGAGCAGCCCCCTCCAGACCAGTGCTGAGSCCTCACTGTGGAGATGAAGCACAGAGATGAGGCTCTGCCCTCTGCTGTCATTGTCCCTTCAGGTCCCCAGTGCAGCGACAGAGCTACTGATGCTGGGCTCTCAGCACAGTACAGGGCCAAGGGGAAAAAAGCAARGTGACTCCCAAGTCACCTTCTAGGGGGAAATTCTGTGGGATGTGGAGGGCCAGGGAAGCTGGAGACRCGGAAGGCACAGGTGCAGCATTGTGTCAGTGAGATCCACGTGGACAACAACAACCACATGGGAGAGAGGKTTTATTCACAGGTGGCTGCACAAGGTATCTGGCAGGGCCAAGGGACGCCTTTTAGGTGGGAGA
The DNA here is from genome assembly GCF_030028575.1 of Malurus melanocephalus. Taxonomy (NCBI): domain Eukaryota; kingdom Metazoa; phylum Chordata; class Aves; order Passeriformes; family Maluridae; genus Malurus; species Malurus melanocephalus. The sequence continues at coordinate 104,613 of NW_026624088.1, read as the reverse complement.
GGGAGCAAAGAAATGGGAGAGGAAGCAAAGAAACCCAAATAGAAGAGGAGATCCAGACTGGGAATCCTTCACCTGGGCACTTCCCTGTGCAAGCAGCCAGCGGGAGAAGCAAAATCTGCTTCTACCTGCACCTGACAAGAAAGGTCCCACACAGAGGGASCACACAGGGGTAGGGACAGGGACAGAGCATGCCCCACTGCAGAGGAGTGGAGTGACACATCTGAGAGGACTCACAGACATGAATGTGCACAAGGTGGTACCTGTGGACAGCCCACACCTGGGGGAAGGCCAAGAGCAACCCACAACACTCCAACACCTCTGCAGCTGCCTGTCCCTCCCCACATGCTCCCTGTGAGCACCTCTGCTCCCCCTAACGCCTGGCTGCTCCCAAGGAAAGGCAGCTCTCATCTGTGTGCTGTGGCCTTTCCACCACGGTGATTCCTGTGCACACTGAATGCCCACGCCCGCCCACGCAGCTCAAACAAGCAAACGCAAACCCAGAGTGGAACTGAGCTCATCTGCTCTGAGTCCAGCAAAGAGAGAGGCCTGCAGTCATGATCTCTATTTAATCACYCAGATCCGTGGGTCTCTGCTGCGCCCATAAGTGGAGCAGAGAGGTGGGGACCATGGAGGAAGATGCTCCCACCTACCCAATCGCCCACTGCWGCTCCAAAGACACCTGAGCTCCATACAAGGAAACCTTCAGCAGCTCACCAGAGCAAAAAATGTGCCACAGCAACAGCCTGAATCCCAAAAAGTGTCATAAGGAACACTGTGAGCAACGTTAGAGTTGGGTGCACTCTGAGCCCGGGGATCAAATGGGGAGATTTTTAATTTCACCTTGGCAGGCAGAAGCCAAAAACCTGGTAATTTTTTAAAAATACAAAGCTGTGTGAATGCAGGGGAATGTTGCTCCTGTGCAGGTACCCATGAACAACACGTGCCAAGCCCATGGAGCTTTTACATGGCTGAGTCCTCCTGCTCTGGCCCAAGACCCAGCCTGTTCCCATTCCACCAAGGCTGAGGATATGTAGAATTATTTGGAAATGGAACCTCAGCTGCCAAGAGGTGCCCCRAGAGGGATGGATGAACAAAACACCAGGAAACAGAGTGCAAGGGAAGGAAAATCACAATCCAAACATGTTCCAGTGTGGGCAGATACTGGGGCAAGGGGAGTTTCCCATGCCCACACAGGCACTGGCATGGGAAGGGGGTGTCTTGAAATCCCTTTTGCCCCCTCTGAGGTGTAGGGACTCTCCCACAGTAATGGCACAGTCTTGAACCAAGGAAAGGGGAAAGGTCAGGAAATCATATCCTGTCATCACTCCTGTGAGCTCCTGCAGGCTCCTGAACCTCTCCATGGCCAAGGATGGAACAGACAGAGCCCTACGTGGGGTTTTTGSCATGGACACAACTTCCCGAGCATGGAGGAAACTTCCCTTTGCRGGTCATGGTTGAAGTATGATGCAGAGGGATGGAATATCTATCTGGACACTCCAGAATCCTTTCTAAAAACAACTTGGGTTTATTTTAGAGACCCATTGGGAGAGATGCATCCTCCTGGTGCCCTGATGTGCTGTGGCAGCCGTGTGCCCCCTCACCCCTCTGGCCCGGAATGCTGCTGCTGCTGCTGCTGCTGCCAGTGACATTCCTTGGCATGCTGAGGAGCTGTGTAGGCTGAAGCCAGTGACAAACTCCAGCGTGCTCCTTTCAGCCGCCCTGGAAGCAGACAAGAGCAGGAGGTGGGGGAGTGGAGGCTTCTCAAATGGAAAAACACAGAGGAAAGGGCAGCACTTGGGAAAGAGATCAAACTTCTAGGTCTGACTAAAGCCAGCCATGGGCACAATCCTGAGTCCCTCCCTGACCAGGAGGTGCAGTGACCAATGTGACCACAAGCAGGACAGGCAAGCTCTTGCCTGAGCTGGAGAGAGAGGTGGGACTGGTGTGTGCATGAAGGCAGCCAGGGGGAGGGGCTGGCCCTCAGCCTCCACCCCAGACCGGCTCCCTTCCATCTAGAGCAGGTCAAGCCACACAGGGACTGTGCCTGATCCAGTTCCCCAGTGCCAGAGGAGCTGTTCCAGCAGTTTCCGCTTCCAAACAGAAGGCAGAAAACACTCAGAGCCAGAGGAACAACTAAGGAAGGGCATCCACCCCCCAGCAGGCTCCAAAACTCACGTGTGAGGTTCTCACAGAAGCAGAGAGAAGCACAGAAAGGGTRAGGCAGTGCCAGGGAACCCAGCTGGGATGGAGCAGAGGGCACTGCAGCACAACAGGAACACGGACAGGCARGGATCTCAGTCCCCACCACACACACACTGCAGAAAAAGGCACAACCACACCCCAGTCCTTCAAGACAAAGGACAAGGAGCCTTCCTGCTCCAAATCCAGTTTCCCAGGAAAGCTGGGCACCCCGATGGAATGGGAAATGCTAAAACACACCACTAACACCACTTTACCTGCTTGCCTTTRACGATGTGCTTGGGCACAGGCACTTTAATTTCCAGGTCACTGTAGTCTTGGGACCAGGTGTAATTCTCTCGCACAGCCCCATTGTAGCTGTCGGGGTTTGTCTGGAACTGCTCCTGTCTCCTGGAGCGGGGARAGAGGAGTGAGATGTTAAATGTCAGAGAGATCAGAGCCTGGAGAGAGCAGCAAAGATGTCAGGAACCAAAAGGGAGGGCATAGCCTTGGCTCAGCCCTCTTACAGCATCTCCAACGCTGTCTAGTTTATCCCTCCCTGCTGGCTCTGTGAAAGGGCCAAGGGGGCCACAGGACAGAGGGACCACAGCCACAGGACAGAGGGACCACAGCCACAGGACAGAGGGACCACAGCCACCCTGCTCACTCTGCGTGTCTCACAGATCCCTCTTCCCAGTCAGGCTGCTGAAATGACAATTGGTGAGACACATGATGGTTTGGCTGCCCAAAAGGTGCAGAGCTGACCCCCAGAAGGCCCAGGGCGCCTTCCTGGCCACTTCTGCTCCAGCACAGATCTCCTTGCYCCCTCCACAGCTGGAGCAGGGATTCTGGTCTATGCTGGGTGTGAGCTGTCCCCCAAGCCACTGTCACGGCTGCAGAGGTGGTGGCTCGTGATGGTGACCTGAGGGCACCATGAAAACACAGCACTGGTTCTCCTCACCCTGATTTGAACRTTTGGGAAAACCACCAGCTGTTATGAGCAGGGCAGTTGGTGACATGGAACTGATGGARCTGTGGAGCAGGATGCCTGAAGAGCCATCCCAGGGTGACTGGACAAGTGAATCATGTGGAAGCACAACACTGCCCCTTCCAGCTGTGAAAATGTCAGAAAAGCTGAGCAGACAGCTGCAGGAGTAAGATGAGRTTTATCAGATCAATAAACAATAATCAATACAGCTTTTCCAGCCAAGAAAGGAGATCACCACACCCATATTCCTTTAAACTGYTGGGCTAGGGATCTATTCCACCGARCCCTCACAGAGAGGGCTTTCAAATAAAATCAAATCTCTTCTAAAGATAGCTGTGGTGCTAACAAAAGGCAGAGTTATTTTAAAATGTTTTGATACCCACCTAGGCTTCAATGTAAGGCTGGATAAACATGGGGCTCAGGGACTTATGTAAAGGGGGGGCTGGTGAAGAGGAGCCCCAGGGCACAGACAGCTTTGGGGAGTGTATCTGCCTGTGCCCTGCTGCCTTCCAGGCACCCCCACTCTGGGGGACCCTCACTAGTTTGGGGTGGGCTTGGCTCCAGCAGAACGGCGCCTTGAGGGTTATATAAGATCTATCCATTTCAATTAAATTAGGCTGTAAGACGGTTGGAGGGGGCTGTCAACATGGCTGTGAACACCTCTCTGTTTTTTTTCTCGATGGTTTCACTGGGTGCACCGAGGGCTTCGCCTGCCCCGCTCCACCCGTGGCTTGGGGCGGTTCAGATCCACTCCAGGACACTGCAGGCAGCTCCGGGGACTGGCAGCGTTCACAGGCTCCCAGCCTCAGCTGGCCCTTTCAGGGGGCATAGCATCATTTTTCGGGCATCTTGGCCTTGCCTGGCAGTCACCCATTGGGTGCCCATTGCCATGGAAACAGGGTTGGCATGGCAGCGCGCACCGGGCTGGTGCGTTGGCTCCAGCTGTCGCTTCCCAACCGCCCCCGGATTGTAGGAGTCGAACAGGCTGGAGGGTGGAAGGCGAGCGGTGCAGGTGACCAGGGGCTGGGCTGGCAGGGTCTTTGGGCCCCGTGCTGGCCCCTGGGGGAAGCAAATGTGCTGAAATGTGGTGGCATTTCCCAGGCATTGCCTCATGTATCCCTATTCCATGGTTGTTTTCCCTGGGCGGTTCCACTCTGGGGCTTTCCTGGGAAAAGCCTCAAAGGGAGCAGGAGGAGGCAGTGGGCTCATGCCCAGCCAAGATGGGCAGGTGAGAGCAGATGCAGATCATCAGAGATAGGAGAAATCCACCACTACAAAGGCACCYGTGGTGAGATGCCAGCTGCAATGTCCCCAGGCATTGTCTCATGTGTCCCCTGGTGCCCACCTGGGGACAGGCCAGCGATGGTACCCAGTTTGGCTCTCAGGGCACAGCTCTCTCACAGACCACCCTGCAGCAGCCCGCAGCAGGGAGGAGGCTCTGTGTGCAGCCTGGGGCAGCTTGGTTCATTAAACACCCTCCCAGGACGTGTGCCCACACTGCCCGGGCACAGCACAGCTTCAGGGGAYTGCTGCCCTCCACCCCAGCTTGGCCACAAGGCTGCACGGCAAACCAGAGGACAAATCTGACCCAATTTCAAACCCAGCTGGGTTTTTTTCCTTCTAAGTGATAAAAACCAAGGAAAGGGGAAAGGTCAGGGTGGAAAGGTGTGGAGGGAGGTTTAGACACAAGGGGGAATTTCTTCCCCTGAAGCTGGATGAGCAAGGCTGGGGCTACAAGGCTGAGGCAGCGGGGCTAAGCTTGTCCAGTGAGCTGCACGTGAAGGCAGAGGTGTCTGTGACCTCTGTCCCTCTGTCACCCAGCCATGCTCCAGATGTGGCACAGTCACAGCTCTGGAGAATGACACAGCTCTGGTTTTTCCAAGTGGTGTGGGCCTTGTTCTGYTCTTCCATGACCTTCAGGGGCAGCAGCACAGAGGGGGTTTCAATACCCCGTAGTCCTACTGCAGCACCCTTGGGCTCTCTGCAGCCTCCCTCCAAWAGCCCAGCTTTCTGCCTCAGTGGCCACGCTGCCCAAGGCAGAGCCCAACCTGGCTCCTCCCAAACCTGCCAGCAAGGWACCTGGGCTAAGCTGGGAGCTGCTGCTCTGAGTGTCTGTGGCTCCCTGCAGTCACRAAAGAACCAGACAAGAACCATCCCATGGCTGTTTCCCCTGGGCTGTTCCCCTCTAGGGCTTTCCTGGGAAAAGCCTCAAAGGAGTGGGAGGAGGCAGTGGGGCTTTGCCCAGCCAAGATGGGCAGGTGAGAGCAGATGCAGATCAYCAGAGATGGGAGAAATCCACCGGTACARAGGCACCCGTGGTGAGATGCCAGCTGCAAATGCCACATGGCCTCACATGGATAAACACAGAGGTCAGTTGCTGTCACAAAGCCACCATGTCTGTCCTGGATGTGCCTCCTCTTCCAGGAGAAGAGCACTGAGGCTGAGCAGACCCCAGGCAGGCAGTTCGGGATATTGTAGCTGCACTCAGAGATCACCAAGCACAGTCTCACTGTCAACGAGGGCACGAGTGGATTCATCACAGCCAGTATTAACTGTGTGACAGGGAAACTGAGGCAGGACTYGCTCTGCAGGAACTTTGTCCAATGTCACAGGTACTGTGCAGGTGATGGCAGCCCAACTGTCCCCGTGGGACAGSTCTGTCATTCTCCAGAGCTGTGACTGTGCCACATCTGGAGCATGGCTGGGTGAWGGAGGGACAGAGGTCACAGACACCTCTGCCTTCACGTGCAGCTCACTGGACAAGCTCAGCCCCGCTGCCTCAGCCTTGCAGCCCCAGCCTTGCTCACCCAGCTTCAGGGGAAGAAATTCCCCCTTGTGCCTAAACCTYCCTCCAGCCACAGCTGCCCATGCTGGGGGTGTGAGTTCCAGTGCCATCATTTCACCACTCCTCTCCTCCCCAACATCCAGTCCAAAACCCTCCAGTTGTTTTCCCAAGACACCACCAGCCTCTGCTTCAGCTTTGTTTCCAATGCTGAAAATCCATGCACRTGAAACTAACGGGCTCTGTACCCCACACCAGGATCAGAGGGGGATTCACAAAGCTTGGGTTATTTCCCTGCCAGTGTAACTGCCAGCTCTGGAGCCAGGGAGGATTCAGCATGGTGAAGGCAGGCCACAGCCTTGTTAGGCACTGCTGACAAACGGCTGACAGCTCTACCACCTTCTGGAGCAACTCTTCCTTTCCTGGAGGTTTTCCAACCAGATCGCTGCCTGGTCCAACTGTGCTTAGGCACACGCCATTGGCACTCCAGAATTGGACCGTGCTCCTTGGCTGGGAGGCAGCTTCCCTCACTGCTCACAGGAGACAGCTCTGGTTCACAGCACGCTGGAGGTGCCTCTCCTGGCCAAAGGCATCCCTCACGTTGCCTCTAGAG
>NW_026624088.1:93972-97911 GCF_030028575.1 Malurus melanocephalus | reverse complement strand
CCCAAAATATGGAAACAACAGAGAATTGGGGGAGCAAGCTTGGGGTGGGTGACATCATCACCTGAAGGTGTCATTGCAGAATTGGGGCCCGATGTGTKMATGRGACAGAACTKATAAAAGGGGAAGATCTCGTGACTCGGGGTCCATTTTGGGTGCAGCCTCAGGAGGAGGCTCTGTCTGCCCTCAATGTACAAACAGGCCTGGATTAAATTTGTCTGCTTTATTCTCTTCACTTTGCCTGGCCTCTGTTTCAGGTGAGCCYTGTTTTAGGCATCAAGAGAACCCTCTGCACCAACACCATGGCTCCTGCCCCCATCCCAGAGCCAGCAGGTGAAGAGGCAGGCTGGACCCAGCACACAGTGTGGGCTGATGGCCATTGTCCTGGCAGTGTGGCTGCTCTGGTGTGACAGTCACTCACTGCACTGCTAGAATGCCCACTGGGCTGGGGCAGGTGGTGGCAGGGCTGAGGGGAGGGAGGGTGACAAAGCACCAGCTTTTAAACCCAAGGGTTTGGCACTGCGTGCACTTGGCTGCCGGGTGGTGGGGATGGTGGGGGTGGGTCTATGTGTTCTGTCTTGTTCTATTTTTGCTCGCAATGTGTCATTTTGGGGGAGGTGAAACCTTTAACAATGCACTGTCGAGAAGCAGCCGATCTGTTTCCCACTCCTCAGAGCCACAGGCACAGCATGGCTGCGCTGTCCCTGGGACTGGAGCCACTCCCTACACGCCAGGTGAGACCCTCAGCAGCAGCACAAAGGGACAAAATCCCCTGAGAGGTGGCACCAGTGCTGTCCCTGGTGGGCACTCCGGACATCTGAGGATTGAGCTGCGTGTCAAGCCCCACAGAGAGATTTCTGGGCATTTCTTACTYTGGGATTCCCAGCTCCCATGGGTTGGTGACACATGATGAGCTGAGCGATGTGGAAATGGCAACAGCAATCCTCACTCTGTATTCTTGTACTTCTCCAGTGGACACTTGGCTGAACACATTTGAGTCCTTGGAGCTCAACAGCTGCAGCACCAGCTCGGGGAAAGCAGAACTGGGTACAAATCAAGAGCAGGAACCAAACACACCAAAGGATATGGTTAATGTTTGAGCTGAGAAGAAGCAGAGCAGCTCACAGAGTTCCTCTTCACTGAGGAGTTTTGGTGCAAGAATGCAAAAGTTGARGAAAAGACACAGCAGCATGGGAGCAGCCATTCTTCAGTCTAAGGCTGAGGAGAAGCAGAGGTGGGAAAGTGTCATGGGAGGGAACTGATATGGGCATAATACCAATAGACCTTTTTTTTTTTTTTCTTCCAATAAGAAGAAGGAAAAAATTCCAAGGATTTTCAGAACTTCAGTGGAAGTGAACCCCTCAGTCTGGAGCAGCTCAGCTTTCCCAGGCAGAATCCCTGCCTTCTCAGGAAGAGAAGCCTGGATATTTGGATCTGGCAATCAAGGCTGCTATGGCTCAGTGGCCAGTACAGCAGACACTCTCCAGTCACTGGCATTCCCACAAAGCTCCCTCCAGAGCTGGCACTGCTGTTTGCTCTTGGTCAAGGTGAATTCTTCAGGCAGCTTTAAGGAGAACATGTCAAGGCAGATGTGGAGGTGGATGAGAACAGAAACAACCACCACAGYTGAAGCTGGGCAGCAGGACTGGCCAATGCCAATGGGGATGATGTGGACAGAAAGCTGGGCTGGAAACCAACCTTCAGAAGCAACCAACCCAGCACTGRCAGAAATGGAGACCCTCTATGCTCCTCTATGCAAAGCTGCTCCTGAGGGAGGCATTTCCAACAGTCCCATTCCATCTGCACTTTGCCATCACACACCACAAATCCCACAAGCACATTCCAACCACCACAGACAGCCTCTCCCTTCCATGAGACCTTCTGCCATTTGAGTGTGGAAGCAGAGGGAATGGTGCACAGAGTCACCCTGGCAGCAGACACATGAGGATGAACACCCCAGCTCCATGTTTAACCACTGTCAGAGGCCTTGTGTGATGCATGAAAGTGTCTTCAAGCTCGAGATGTTGTCAAGAGTGGAAAGACCTCATTAAGTAACAACGAAGTTGTGAGCAAGTAGGAAAAGAAAAAAACCAGGCCCTCTGCATGTCTTACCCAGGAGACACTCTGCATGCCATCTATCCAGCCAGCATTTACTGCAACAAGCAGACATTTGGACCCAGGCTGCTGCTCCCTAACAGCAGCTGAGAGCAAGTGCCATCCATCAGCATCATAAATCCTATGGCCCCAGCACTGTGAGCACTCAGAGGCACCAGCCACTCAAGAAGACAAGCTGAGGCTGGCTTGTATTTGCCAGGGGCACCATGGCAGCAAGGGCTGGTCCCCCCTGTTCAGCTGGGAATGTTGCCCCGGGGTTGGGGGTCCAAAGCAGACACCTTCCTGCAGCTCCCAGTGCCAGCACTGCCAGGGCCTGAAGCCTGGTGGGAGATGCACTGTGGTCCCATTTAGATCTGCCCATAGCTCACAGCCAGCTTGGTTCGGCTCAAAACACCCAACTGGGCTCCCCAGAGAGCAGGGAGAGTGATACTGAGGAAGGATGAGAGCAGCAGCCCACAGTGTGTCCCACAGATAGCACAGGACTGCTGGGAACCAGCACCGTGTCAGCAGCCACCGTGGCCACACGTGGGTCACCCCCARGGGTGGCCTGTCAGACCCCTGGCAGCCTCCAGGCCTTCACACTATCCCAAATCCCCGTTCCCAAGGTACAAGCACCTTGCACCACACCTGCATCCCACCCTCCCACAGCTAAAGGGTCAGAAACCATCAGGCAGTGCCATCCAGGCAGGCAGGGGGACAGCAGAGCCTGTTCTGCATTGCTGCAGAAAAAGGCCACGCTCACCCCAAGGCACCAGCACGTGCACCAGAACACAGATTTACTGCAGAACTTCCAGAAATTCTGCCTACTAGCCCTCCAGATGAGAACCCAAAGTGCCTCAAGCCACAGGAAGGCAAGYGTACCCCAAAAAAGCTGCTGTCAAGCTTCAAGCTTCTGAGCTACACAACAGCCAAAGCTAAAAAAAAAAAACCAGCTTCTAAGATACCTGATTTTGAAGAGGGTCAAGTGCACCCTCTGCTCCTCAGGGTTCCAGTGTGTGTGCTGTAGCAACAGGTACGGAAGCCAGAGGTTTAACCTCTTCAGAAAGCTGTGTTTCCAAAGCTGCATGGAAAATCCCAGCTTTGTGCTCCTTCTGCAAGCAAGCTGAGAAGGAGCCTCCCCCCCCCACCTCCAGATTTAACATCTTTTGGCATCAAAACATCAGGACGGTCGCAATTTCTGTCTCTGGGCTCTGCCTGGGAAGTGCTATGATAGGAGAACATGGACTGGGAGAATATGGACTGCTGGGGTCCAGGAGGCACCCAGGCATCCAGAAAGGTTTCTTGGGAGCAGCACTTCAACTAATGAGGGCTCTGGCACAGCACTAAGCACTCTGAATGCCAAATCCCTTTCTTAACACTTGCAGTTGCACTGCAGTCAATAAACCTCGGGATCCACTCTGATCCTCTCTGATCAACATTGATCCTCTCCAATGCTCCCTGGCTGGCAGCAAATTCCAGCCCCGACCACAGGGCCCTCCCAATCCTCAGGATTTCTTCCAGCCCAGGTGTGTTTGGTTTGCTGGAGAACAACCCAAATCTAGTTTTGGAAAAAGTCTTCACCCCCAAAGTGGGCAGAGGTTTGGTAATGGTTCCCCATGGCCTGTTATACTGGGCTCCCAGGGTTGCACTGTGCAGCTTAGTGGTCCTGCTCTCAAAAACAGAAAGGGAAAAATGCAAGCCTGAAACCTGAGGCACGGCCCAGCCAGGCAGTGCAGCCCAGTCTCAAGCCTGCAATGCCCACCATCAGCATTATGATGATCACAGAATTATTTTGGTTAGAAAAACCCTCTGAGACCATCAAGTCCAACAGTTTCCCCAGCTCTGTCA
>NW_026624088.1:48637-93585 GCF_030028575.1 Malurus melanocephalus | reverse complement strand
CCCCCCTGAGCCTCCTCCTCTCCAGCCTAAGCCCCTCCAGCTCCCTCAGCTGCTCTTCATGAGTTGTATTTCAAAGGCCTCCTCACCTTCAGGAAGCCTCAGAGCTTTGGCTTACCACCAGGATGGGACCAACAATCAAAAATCAAGCCTATCAAGACACATTCCCTGAAATCCCATCTCTTGGGTATCAGCTGCTCAAGGCACCACCTGCACAATGCCTTTGCTACTCAACCCAGCAGCCAACCAACAAATCCACCCCTCTCATTCCTCTGCAGCTGCAGCCCCACGGAGATGCTCTGCCCCTCTCCCTGCTGGGGGACAGCCTTGCTCTTTTCCAAGCTCCCTCTGTTCAGGAGAGCTTCCCCTTTTGTGTCCCGAGTTATTTCCAGAGCCGTTCCACAGCGCCAACTTACTGACATTAGGCGAGTTGAAATGCCACTGCCAGCTCACAGGAGAGTGTTGGAGTGCTGGCACCAGAGGGCTAAATTTCACTACTGCTGGGATATTTAGGTCAAGGACAGCAGGACATGCTGTCTGGGAAAGACCCTTGGGATCTTTATTGTTTGCACAGATCTTTATTGGGCTTCAGAGATCTCCTGAGAGAGAGATCTACACGCAGCCAAGTGAGTTCCCCTGGGAAAGGGGGATAAGGCCAAAGGAATCCAATGGGATTGAGCTGTGGGAACAGAGGACATGGTGGCCTCTCAGACCCCTGCATCACCAACACAACCTGGCYCAAACCAGGTAGTTTTCCACACTAGGCCCCTTTTGGTGAACTCTGTAATATTAAACCAAGCAAACAGGGATTGCTTTTTTGCCTAAGAATTGGGCACATGCTGTCCCTTGGTTTCCAGCCTTGGGATTTTCTGCTTGTTGAGATAAAAATTTATAGGTTTTAATTTAGCTATTTTTGGTSCCAGGACCTAATTTTGGAGCTCAGTACCTTCTTAGGGCAACTAAAAGCCTTAGCAGTTCAGTGCAGGACAGGGAAACTGGCACTCTGCTGCTGATCTCAGCTACCCAACCTGAGGAGCATGGCTCTCCATGAAAACACTGGAAAACTGAACCCTGACTAGTTCCTCATCATCTGCAAAAGGCTTGGGAGCAACAAGGACTGCACCAGAAAGGGTTAAGGGATTTCACCCTCAGATGGAGTGTTTCAGCCCTTTCAAAGGATGCTTCTTGAGCACTTGAGTTCCCACCACTACAGGAGAAGGCACATGGATTAAAATAATTCTCCCAGCAGAAGGYATGGCCTCTCTCTACTGGAGAGTCCACTTAGCAAAGACAATTTAAGTTACATTTCCCTGCTTCCCTCAGTATTACCTGGACACRTTCCTCCCAGAAACCAAACACGACAGCCCTGTGAGCACAGTGCTGCAGATCCTGAGGGCCAAAAGCCTTGGTGCCACRTAAGGAGCCAAGGACACACTGGGACAYGTTGGCAGAARGAGGTCTCACCAAATCAGAGCTTCTGTGAAGCTCCTGCTCCCACCTGAAAAAGCTGTCAGCTTTGGGGAGAGCTGGGAGGGGAGGGAAAGGGGTTGGAGTGRKATCACTTTACTGCGGGGGGTAYCGTGTGGATGGAAGAGGATTTCCTGGCCTCGTTGCAAAAGCGGGACAGTCAAGGAGCAAATAAATGGAGTAGGAGGCAGAGAACACAAATGGGTCCACATATGAGYATGGGAATGGCCCTCAGAATACCAGAGAATCGTGTAGGACCACGAGCACGAGGACCCTCAAGTGAGAAACAACCATAGAAATGAGGACTCTTCAGCCTAAAAATAGGCTGAAAGGGGAAAAATGGACATGATAGAACCTTACAGAGGGCAGAGAAGGGGACTGGGGACCTACTCAATGCCTCTTCACCTGCGCAGAGGAAACAGCCACCCATGGAAGTGCTGCGTGACAGGGACCTGCTGCAGGATGCTGTTGCAGAGCCATTGGGCACAGGAGGGCTGAAATTCAGAGAGAAAAGGGAAAAGAATCCCCCCAAGAGRGGGAAGGACCAAATGCTCAGAAAGTCAGGGTGAAGGCACAGAGGAAGTATCACTGAACACTCATTCTGTTCTTCTCCTCTTCCCCCAGCGTCTGCTGCTGMTGGAGACAGGATACGGGGCCAGATGGAGCTGGGCTGTATCGGGTCAGGCCATTCTCTGAGCTCTGTCTGACTCCTGCTCCTGACAGGCTTTGGCCGTGCCGGAGGAATTCCCTGTACACAGCCCCACGTGCAGAAGAGGAATCRGAACCAGGACAGACTCTCCTTAAATATGGATCAAGATCAGCTGCTTTCTGGGTCAGGCTGGAAGAACAGCACGGACTCTGAGGTGAGCTCATCAGGAAAGTCCACAGGGGGCACTGGGGAAGGAAACCAGTTTAACTGGMTACTGGTCTGGACAGTCCCAGACAAAACTGCTCAGCATCTAAGGGTGCCCCTCCCTTCTGAGAGGAGAAAGCTTGGGACAACGCAGTGTCTGAGTCAAACAAAACTGGCCTTGAAGTCAGCAGCGTGCAGCAACGGCTCCTCCTCACAGCTCTGCTCCCCCATGGAGGGTGACCAGCAGTGAAATTCCCTGGCATCCCAAGGAGGATGCAGCCATGCCAGGAAGCCCATCCCGCAGGCACCTTGCAACAAAACGCCATCTGGGCTTCCAGCAAAGCCAAGCCGTTGCTAAGTCGAGTTAGATTCACACAGGCGCCTCATGGAAATTTCCCAGAGCGCTGCTGTGTCATCCCAGGGATGCTCCCAGTGCGTCTCACAAAGGGTTAACCCCAGGTCACCATGGGCTCTGGAATGGGAGTGGTGGGTCTCAGGAGAGAGCTGGAACATCAGGAGCCAGCTCACCATATTAATGCATTTCAGTTCAATTCTACCCTGCTTCTCAGCCACCAAGCCAGGCAGTACACTAGGGATTTTTGTAGGTCACTGCTGAACCCCAACACCCACCCCCAGGGATAGCAGAGCAACATCAGGGAGAGCAGCCCAGTGCCAGGGCTCACCTGGACCAGGTGAGTGGGGTGCTCAGGGTGGCCAGGGCTCTGCTGCACACCAGGGTCTGTTTGCCCCCTTCCTTGGCACAGTGGCACTGCGTGCATAGCGTGAGTGGAGTCCCTTCCCCAGTCACAGACTCCAAAACACCTCAAGGGTCTCCTTCAAGGCCCCACAAAGCAGTGGTGGAACAATGAAGAGCCCCCTCCTCACTCCTCGAGCTGCCTCTTCCCTCTCTGTGCCACAAAAGGCAAATGGCTGAGGCCACAGAGAGCCCAGGGTTCCATTCTGCTGGGCATGTCACTGTGCCAGATCACCCAGCAGCAGCCAAAGCTTTCCTCAGGAGCAATGCACATCCTCCCGGGCCCATCCAGCACCGTGTTCTGTGTCCCACTGGCCTTGTTTCCAGCCCTGGCTGTGCTGTCCACACCCAAAGATCCCCCTCTCAGAGACATCACCTGCCCAGATGATCTCTAAGGTACAGACCAGAGCTGCCCCATCCTGGCTGGAGCACCTGGGAGAGACACAAAAGCTGGATGGAGAAACACGTGRAGGTGAGACATCCCCCACTACACACAGGCTTCCAGGACTGCCCTTCCCAGCCTCCTGCACTGCCTCTTGCCCATACATGGAGTAAGGGAAGGGACTCACAGGACAGAGAGCTTCCCCCCCAGTTCATACTGGGAGAAAACAGGGAGCAGAGGGAAGCCAGGAACCAAAGTCATAAAGCACAAGTACAGGCCGGGCTGCGCAGTGCCACACGTGGGCTGCCAGGCTCTATTTTAAATGCTGTGTGGCAAATATATGCAGGATGGAATCCAAGCTGGGGGAAGGGGAGGGTGCTGGGCAGCAGAGGTGTTCAAAATTAGGAGCTGAGCTCAGGCAAGGATGGCTTCTGGGAGCAGATGGGGGAAGAGCCAGAGCTGGGACTTGTGCAGCTGCAATGCCAGGAAAAACAGCCCCATGGTGAGGTGTGAGGAGGGCTGGACCCTGCTACCCTCCTGGCAAGGGACAGCAAGAGAGCTGTGACAGCAGGGAAGGACAGCTGGGACACCCGGGGCAGCTGCAAGAGGAGCCTGGCATGTTTGGTGACACAGAGACCTCTGTCCCCATCGGCACAGGTGTCACCCCAAAGACACCTCAGTGTATTTACAGGGCAGCAAAGAGGAACCTCCACTGACGTGTCTTTCACAAGAGGGACTTGGGGAAGACTGGCTGAGCCCCAAATTGAGCCCTGAAAACCTCCACACCTGCAAAACTGGCTCGATTCATCTGGATCCACCCTGAAAAAGCTGCTACCATCTCGCTGCTCTTCAAGATGTTCCCAAGCAGCACCCCAGCATCCGGGCGCAGCGCGAGGCTCTGATGGGAGCTGGCAGATCTGGGATGGTACCTGCCCTACATTTCCAGAGCCGTCAGGGTGACAGAATGAGCAAGTTTTTATATAGATTTTGGTGGCAGCGGTTTTCTTCACCAGCGGCTGGTGGTGGGGGGGGGGAAGGAAGGGAGATGGAAAATGTTTTTGTTTAAGCTCTTTTCTGCATTCCTGCTGCCAGAGCTGTACATTACTCATGCGCCCCTCGTACCCAGGCTGGTAGCTCTGGGTTTTGCTCAGAAGGAAGGGGCTGTGGAGAATTAAGCAGTCAGTTAAATTATTAATAGTCTGTCGGGGGGTGCCCACCCGGCCCCCGCTGCCTTTCAGGGGGCTCCAGTGCCCCCCAGAGGCACCGAAACCAACTACAGCCCCGTGACAAAGCCGCGGGCTGCTCTGCCCTACTTCAAACCCACAGACATCCCATTCTCCTGGCCTGGAAACCACCAGAGATGCCTGGCACTGGGACAGGGCCTCCTGTACCAAATCTCACCCACCATGTGAACAGGAGACGAGGGGGCTGCAGGCGATCCACCCCACCAGCAAATTTGGGGTGGTGGGAGCATAGGAAAAGATCCCACTGGGGAGGACAGAAGTTGCAGCTGTGTTCAGCTGAAGGCACCTTYTTTTTGTGGCTACACCCAGGGGAGAGCTGCCATGCAGGGCTTGGTGGTCAATGCCACAGGTGCAGGCTGCAAAACAGCACCCAAGTGTCTGAGGTCTGACAGGGTGGCCACTCTCAGAAGGGTGGCACATGTGAGGGTTGAGTTTTAACTAAGCTCTCGCCACACACAACAGAAATCATCCCTGTTGGCTCCAATGCACACACTGTCAGACCCTTCCTGTTCCCACAAGGGCCCTCACCTTCCTTCCCGATCCCTCCAGTTTCCTTCCTGCAACCCTGACATTAGTTTTCAGCCAGCTGCTGCCCCACAACACAAGTCCTGATGTGAAATCTCACGGGGCAAACCACAACAAACGTGGCCTGCACAGGGGCACAAGCAGCTGGCACTCAGCCCAGCTCCCTCTGCTCACAGCTACACTGGGTCTCCAGTTTCTCTCTCTCTTCTCCACTGGGAGAAAGCTGGGCTGAACACACSCAGGCCATTGCTGTGCAATCTGGCAGGGCTTTTTTTGACTTGCTAATTTTGCCCAGGGATCGGTGTCAGCCTGGCAGCCCCAGGGACAATCCTCCTTTAGCATTGCAGGTGATTTCATTTTTGGCTTCTGGCTTATTTTTATCCTGTGGGATGCACACCAGTTACATGTAAGTCCTTTCTCCTCCTCCCATCAGACCACATGACTCAGCAGTCACCCTGCAGGGCCCCTTCCCACCTCCCCCAAAGGCAGCCACWCTCAGGCTCTCCCCCAACACAGCCTCCAGCCAAGGCTGCAGAACCTGACTCCATCACTGTCTAAGAATAATGGAATCACTGAATATCCTGAGCTGGAAGGCACTCACAAGGATCATCAAGCCCTACTCCTGGCCTTGCAMAGGACRACCTCAACAATCCCACCYTTTGTCTGAGAGMRTTGTCCAAATGCTCCTTGAGCTCTGGCAGCCTTGGAGCCGTGACCAAGGAGCCTGTTCCAGTGCCCAACCATYCCCCAGGGAACAACCAAACCTCTCCACTCCAGCCACTTAGCATTCAACTGTCCCCAAGATTTTGGCCCTCAGACTGTCCCTTCCATATGCCAAGGGTGAACAGCCTGTAAGTCTGAGCTCTGGACTCTCTCTGCCTTATCAGCCATCTCAGTCCATCCAGGATCTGGGGTTTTTCCAGTGCTCCACTTCCTTCTGGCAGCTTGCTCTTCCCAGTGACATGTCCAAAACCAGCTGGGAGGACAGGGATCACCAGCCCAAGCTYCCCTCCTCACCAAGCACCAGTGGGACAGCAGGGACAGGCCACAGCAAAGCTCCACGTATGGCCAGGACAGCTGTGGTGATCAGAGAGGGGTCTGACCACAAAAACCACCAGGGAGGTGAGGAGGAGATGAGGTCTGCACAGCCAACTCACAGCATCACACCCCTGACTTGGTCAGCAAAAAAACACCAGAGTGGAGCAAGAGGCCCTGAGCAAAGGCTGGGCAGCTCTGCCTCGGCCCAGGGTCAAGGTGAGGCCCAGGGAACTATGAGTGAACCCTGCACAGGACCTGCATTCAGGTGCACAGCTCAGAGACACAGTGCTGATCCTCTGGAGCTCATCTCTTGCTGCTCAGCACACAGGGTCAGCCTGGGAGTGTCCCAGAGGCCGTGGAAGGACTTTGACACAAGGACATACCTCCACAAACAGAGGCTGCTTGGCACAGCTGGAAAGCCACCAAGCTTGGCTAAAGAGAAAACTCTGCAATGTTTGATCTTCAAAACTCTTCAAATGTTTGATCTCTGGCCCTGATCTGAGCCCAGGGCTGGGCCAGAGACCTCTAGAGKGCTCCAAACCCATTTGCTGCTGCAGCCGGGCCGTCACACAGGCAGGCCTGCCAGCACCAACYTGCAGGTATTGCACACTCCCAGACAGCTGCTGGGATGTCTCCCAGCACACCAGTGAGTCCAACACTAACAAAAAGTTGCAAGCTGGTGCCAAGACTTCTATGTGAACCTTAGCAAGTGCCAGAAAAGGGACAGTGCTCACCACAGCCAGTTTGTGGGGCCATGTACAGGATATGCTACACACCCTGCTCAGAGCAGAGTGGAAAACCCTGAACCACCCACAGGATTACTCCTCCAGCTCTCTTGTGGGGATTTACACAATGCCTCTGGCCATGGAAGCCTGCAAGGGAAATCCTCACAGCCTCCCAAAGGGCCGAGTGTCTGCCGAGGAAGGTCAAAACCCAAAAAGAGCAGTGCAGGAAGCAGTGGACACCCTGTCCATGGTTTTGCCTCCCCCCTGCCAAGAGCATGAATAAATTAAGAGATGCTTACGTGGGCAGCTCAGCTGGGGCAGCAGCCCCCAGAGGCTCCGTGGACACAGGGCTGGGGGCTGCAGTGCCCTGGGCTGTGGCCGGTTCCTGTTCCTGCTGTGTGCCTGCAGCCCCCTCAGCCTCTGCTGCTGGGATGTGCTCTGTCGTCTCCACCTCAATCTCCTGAGCTGCAGGGCACAGCTTCACCCTCTCAGCAGCTGCAGCTGCCTCCTCCTCCTCCTCCTTCTTCCTCAACTTGGCCTCCAGCTCCCGCCGCCTCTTCTCATCATCCTGCCTGGCCATCCGCTCAAACACTCGGAATGCCTGCGAGAGAAAGAGCAAACCGAGTGAGCAGCACTGCCAGCTCTGCCTGGGATGCTGACAGGAGCAGAATCTTGCCCAGTACACCTGGGGCACTTATTCCTTCCTCTCTCTGCATCACGTACCCACTGTGATCTGTTTAAAAACAACTGGTGACTCTGTGAAAAATCCTACAGCCATGTCAAGCATGCTTCAGAAACCCCTGGGAGCATTTTGGAATTGTTTCTAGGATTGTGTTCTGGCAGGCAATCTCTCCCCAACCAGGGAAGATGTCTGGTTACTCCAGGGGAAAGGGGAGCAATGAGATGCAGCTTTTGTCTGGGAAGGGGTTCACCCCATATTGCAGTGCTCACCCAGGGACCCTGGACTCAGATAGTTTCCAACAGGCAAAAAGGATGAGCTGCCCCAGGAGAGGCTGCAGAACAGCTGACCTGGCACTGGCTGACAGGTGCAGGGGGAGATGTGATCCCAGGAGGTGTAATCCTACCCTGCACATGGCTCCTGGCCATGCCTGTCCAGGCTGGAGCTCAGAAGGGAAGCCCAAAGCTGCATCTGCAGCAAGGGATGACAGTGACTCAGACCCTGCACCTGCTCCTTGAAGAACTTCAACTTCTCCCACCCAAGAGTCAGGGCACTGGCATCGTAAATGTGTTCTGAAAAGTGTGCAAGCATCAAACACAGCTCTCCTTTACTCCCAGGAACGTTTTGGAGGCAGATACAGTGCTTCCAGCTGTGGACTGGCAAACCTGCTCGATTTGAGTTTTCCTCTGGGTCCAGGAGGTGCAGGACAAAGGACATGGCTGAGGCAGAGCTCCTGCCAGTGCAACCACAAAAGGACAGAAGCTTGTGCCACTCACCCCCGCCTTCCTCCCCAGGCAGTGAGCAGAGGGGAGGAGTGGAAGAGCTGAGTGCCAGCCCTGCATGAATCATGCAAAGCAACACCTCAGAATTGTGTCCACTGGGCTGCAGTTGAGCCAGGATGAGGAGAATAAACCCCTCCCACAGTGTCCTCACGCTCTGGGTGCCTCTGGTGGCTGTCCTGACTAACACCTTCCCCAGCAGGAACGCTGCACCTCCTTCCTTGTGCCCAGCCCCAAACAGCCTCAGGGGGACATCAGACAGGAACCCCCTCAGCACTGCTCCTCTGCCCAGCAGTTTGAGCTCCATGCTGTCCCTCTACAGCCTGAGGCCCCTCTGGGGCTCCCCCTAATCCAGAGGTCAGCAGGGGTTACTCCGGGGGGTGACGAGGACCTCCATGTGCCATGAGGCTGTGCAGGGAGATGGAGGTCTCCCATCCCCCTGATCCATGACACGCCAGGTCTAATGCACCTGGGAAGAAAAACTCATCCACTGTGAGCAGACGAACACCCTAAACACAGCCTCACTTCAAATTTCATGAGCTCGTTCTCTCCTTTGCCAGTGAACACCAATAACAATCACCAGAGAAGCCCCAAATCAAAGCTGCTCTAACACGAACCGAGCGGCTCAGGGCTTTTACTCCCTCCCGTCCAGGAGCAGGACCAGAGCAATGCCGGCCACAAGCTCTCGCTGAGGGGGGAACCTGCTTCCCCTCACAACTCCCGGGTCCTCATCTGCCCCCTGCCAGTCTCGGGGCTCTCTGCTCCCACGGCTCCTGGTGGCAGATCCCCGAGTCCAGCCGGGCTCGGTGCTCCCGGGGCCGAGCTGCGAGCGAATGTCGAACCGCGATTCTTCCCGCCGGGCTCTCGCAATCCTCGCCTGCCTGTGCGGCTCCTCATCTTCTAACGAGGGTGATGTTTCCCTCYCGTGCCTTCCTCCGCTCCCCCAGGCAGTGCCGGTGCCCCGGGAGCTGCTGTGCTGCCCGACCCCCGCCTGCCCGGACCTAACCCCGCCGCCGCCCGACACGGACACTGCCCGGCCCGGCAGACACGGCCCATTGGGCTCGGCTCRGCTCGGTCCGGCGGCAGGGACAGCGCCGGTCACCAGCACGGCCAGGCCGCGTCATTCCCCCGGGCCCCGCCGGTACCTGCAGTGCCATGGCCTGCGCCGCGCCTGGCGGGAAGCCCAAGCGGTCCCCGGGCCGCAGAAGGAGCCGGTAGAAGTCGGTCTTGCGGTAGAGGAAGCCGAAGAGGATGCGCAGGAACTCCTCCACGTTGCCGACATGCTGCAGGATGCCCAGCAGCGCCTGGTCGTACATGTCGGTGAGCGCGGCCTCCATGGCGGCCCCGGGCCCGCTGTCACGGCAACGGGTTCAGCCGCGCTTCCGGTCCGCCCGGAACACGCCCCGTGTACATCTATTCCGGCCTCCCCGCCGGCTCYTCCAGCCCCGCTGGMTSTTCCCGGTGCACCGCGGGCACCTCCTGTCGCCTCCCAGCACCGRGGGACGCCCCGACYCCGCGCCTCCCTGTCCCCGSTGTCCCTCTCCCCACACCCTCCACRTCCCCCATGCTCCGGYCTCCCCCTCCCCTCGCCATTCCCGGCTCTGCCCCGGCGGGGGCGCTGCAGGAGCAGCTCCCAACCTCCAGGGGGCGCCAAGGGCCCGCCGCTGCCGCCGCTCGGGGGCGGGGCCAGAACCGGGCGGGGAGCGGAAGTGACGCAGGGGCGGGTCCGTCATGGCGGCGGGCGGGAATGGGTCCGGTCCCTCAGGGCGGGCGGGTCCCGGTCTGTGGAGACGGGTGGGTCCCGGTCCATCGGTGCGGGCAGGAGCGGGCCCGCGGGTCCCAGCGCTTCTTCCCCCGGCACTTACCGGCCCTGCCCTGGCCCGCCTGCGTTGAGGGCTGGGGGAGCTCCCAGAGCCGTCCCCTCACTCCTGTCCCCTCTCCCAGAGCCGTCCCCTCATCCTGTCCCCTCACTCCTGTCCCCGCTCCCTGGTGTCACCCCGGCCGCTGTGACCCCTCGGCCCGTAGCTCTTCTGTCGCAGGATGGGTTTGTCCAGACGTGTGCCAGAAAGGTCTTGGGATGGACCGTATCAAAACTGTTCCAAAATCCAAAATTGTTTCATCAGTGCTTCCCCTTGATCGGCTTGATCGAGACTGGAGCATCAAATCAGCCCAGCCACCAGGCACCTTTCCAACGCTGCCTGCAAATCCACCTCTCCAGGGCAGAGAAGGGTATTGYRGGTGCCATCCCTTTGTYCCCATGTCACCRAAAATCGGGAAGAAAATAAAAACYCTCTTAACACTATATTTGAAGTGATAGAGAATCAGGCATTACTTTATTTACTGGCCAGGAYGTGCCAAGGAAAATATTCCAAACACACGTGCTTTTASARGATTTTYYTTCAAACTTTATACAGTCAAAACTCAYAGRRATGTATCATTTCMAAGTCCATTGGTCCAGAGTTGAGCAACCCCCAGGATTCACTTTCCTATTGGACCCGAATTTCTTTGCCTCTGATGTTAATTAGATCTTCATTCCTTGATTTTCTTGATCAGTTTTTTTCCAGACTGGATGTCTCCAGCTCTGCCAGAGGGTCTGGGGTAGATGTTTGTGGATGGCCACTGATATTCTCTTGATGTTTTGTATGTTTATTCTTTTGGGGATTTTTTGGGCTTCTCCCAATTCATTGACATGTTAAGCCCATCTCCTGTAGAGCGATACTTCATCTCTTCAAAAAAACTTTAAAAAAATAATAATTCCATTCCCTAAAGCAAAGTCAAACTAAACCTAGCTAGGGAAATAAAATAAATTTTAAAAGCTGTATTGTTTTCAACACAGGGTCGTATACAGGGAGCCATTTGGAGCAGCAGATCCCACACAAGTTTAAATCCCCAAAGCCCACATTAGAGAGAGCAGTGTCAATTTAAGGTCCAAATTTTGGACTACAAAATCACATGTACAAGTTTCAAGGTTTATACTTTAAACTTCAAAGCCTCATTGAGAGGTCCAAGACCACCATTTTTAAGATCCATGATAAATAAATCTTATGGGCTACTCCCAGTCTGTTGATACGTTAAACCCATCTCCACAGAGTGATGCTTCATCTCCTAAAAAACTTTAAAAATAGATCCATTTATGAACATTTTGAAAGGAATGAGAGGGAGGTGTCTTTACAAACAAGCTGTGGGGTCTGCTGGGAGATAAGGGCAGGTCCTGACAGGTGAAAGGAGCAATGATGGGACCATAAATTCCAGAGGAATTCCACCCATTGACACAGACTTGTACTGACCCAAGGCAGAGCTAAATCCCTGGACTGAGAGAAAAAGAACAGAGACACAAAGAATAAAAAGTAGGGGATGCACATTAGATGGGGTCTGTATTAGGGGATTTGGGAATTCTGTACCTCTCARGTTCCTCAGCCAATGGGGAAAGAGAGCAGGAAATTAGGCCGGAAAACAGGGATAAAAAGGAGACTGAATTTGAGAGACCCCATGGAAATGCCCCATGGCCTCTCCCTTTATTCCAATAAATTTACAAGATTCCTCTGTCTCCTTTCTGGACATAAACCTCTGGTGTTTGTGGATTAATTTTCCTAACAATTTTAACATTTATAGTAACACTGGAACAACATCTTTTGCTATGTGTTGTTAAACATGTGTCTACGACTCTGCAGATACTTTTCAGGTTATTTAGGAGTTGTCTAAGGAACTAGCTGAAAGTAGTAAAGAATTTTATCCAAAACCCTGGCAACACAATCTACCTGGCACTAATGCATTAGCTTCTGTTAAATCTGAATTCTCTGTTTGGGGCTGGACACATTGGTTCATCTACATATGGGAATAAAACAAAACATCTTAAATTTATCTTGGGAAGGTGGATAAATATTATTATAAATTATCATTTTTGGTATTACTATTATTCTCTTCACCCAGGGCTTCACTTGATGGCTGTGGCTTTTCCAACAGCACAGAGAGGGGCATGGTGACTCCATCAGCCTGTTCCCTCAGACTTTGCAGCAACTAAACTTTAATTCAACTTTTCTCTTCATTGAAATTCAAACTGACCCCCCCCCCCCCCCCCCCCTTCATTGAAATTCAAACTGAACCCCCCCCCCCCCAAATAAACGCACTACAATAACTTACAGAAACCATTATTATAAATCTAACATTAAATTATACAACTCTGTGAAAGCCAAACTTTCAAAATTTATTTACAACAGCTCCGAGATGCACTTTGGCAGCACATGCTATTACTTTTTTTAGTTTTACAGAACTCCTGAAGTTCTGGGCTTTTCCTCTTTGTGTCTCAGGCAGAAGAACCCCATGGCCCCAAGGGTGGTGAGCAGTGGCAGCCCTGGGAACCCTGGGGCAAGGACAATGCTCGGGGTGGGGCTGATGCCAATGGGAATGCACCTTCCCATGATCCACACCTGGCATGGGCTCCAGAGTTTGCACGAGAAATGGGCAACAAGGAGAGATGAAAATTCCCAGCACTGCCTGGTCAGTGCGGGGATTTTTTTCTTCTTATTCTCCAACTCCACCAATTCAGCCAGACCGGGAGAGGAGGGTCCCTGCCTGGCCTGCAACCGACCCCTTGGCACTCTTGGGGTGATTTGACTGCAGCAGTGAGGCACAGCCAAGCAGCAGAGCCAAGTGCAGAGGACAGCAGGAAGGGCCCAGTGCCCTGAGGCTTTGCAGGGTTTTGCACCCATCCCTGTCCCCACTGCAGGGAACACTGCTCGTGCTCGAGATGAAGGTGCTGTACCCCTTGTGTGTGTCCATCCCCAGCCCTGTCCCCCGTCTGCCCTTGCCCCAGGGACTCTGTGCTGCTCTCTGCATGAGGCTGTGACCAGAGTCCTGCACTGACCCGTCAGGTCTGGCTGCTTCCCCCAAGGAAGGGGACAGGGCAGTCACCCCCACCTCTGTCATGGCAGCTGGCCATGCCTCAGCCCTGGGGGCAGCTCGGTGCCTCGGGGGGCTGATTCTGAGCTGGTGCTCAGCACAGCTCCTGCACCTCTTGGCTGCTGCTCCCCAGTGCCCCCAGTACCCCCTTCCACGCTAAGCCATTGGGAGAATCAGCTTTTAATGGAACATACCCAGGCACAAATGTGTCCTGAGGTTAAAATCTATCACCATTCCACTCTCAAACACACTCACACCTCCCACCACGGGGCTGGCTGCCAGAGCCCGGTGCTCTTCTGCTTCTCCTTCCACTTGTCTTGGTTTGAAAGAGGTGTTTGCCAATGAAGGCAGGGACCCCCCCCTTAGAGTGGTGGATATGACCCTCCTTCCCTCCAAATTATTATAGCTTTGAAAAAAACACAGGCTTTCAGGCAAGAATATGGGAAAAAGGGAATAACAGTTTTTACTAATATATATATAACAAAATGAAATAAGTAATAACAACAATAGCAACAACCAGCCCAGTCACAAACCCAGTGACAGCCTCACACAGAGATACACCCAGATTGCTCACGTGGCCAAGGATGGGTACAAACTGGCAGAGATAGATGGAGAAAAAGTTCCTCTGCAAACTCACAGCAGAAACGCTGATCTCAGTGCTCCTTTAACCACCACAGCACGAATCTCAGGGGTCCCAGGCAAGGCATGGGGGCAGAAGATCACAGTGCAGCAAAACAGGAACCAACGAGCGGAGATGCTGGGCTCTGCAGAGAAGAGCAGTCAAGCTCTCCTCCACAGGTAGCAGGCCAACCTCCTTCTCTAAGGCAAGCAGGGCAGGATATATAGTTACCCCCCACACAACACCCACACCCACCTCCTCCCAGTACTTAGCAGGATCGTTTGGGTGGGGTGTAGGTCCTATTGTCTTTACCAATCGCCCAGCCATCAAAAGGATRACCTGGCRATCAGTGTATCCCAGCAACAAAATGGGAAAGAAAAATTTCCCAAGAAAGGAAACAAAAGGAGAAATCTTAACCCACAACACCACTTCTCATGTACCCTGTGCCAGACTTTTCTGTGTCTCGTGCTCTGCCAGAGAGGAGGTGCACTAAAATCTGGGAGGGAGAATGGCCAGGACAGCTGCYCTGAACTGGCCAAGGGGACACTCTGTGCCAGACAACATCCTGCCCAGTATGGGGGAGTTACCCAGAACAAAGGGCTGATTGGGGTTTGGGGACTGGTTTGGCATTGGTTAGTGGSTAGTGAGCAGTTGTAATGTGCATCATTTGGTTTTTTGTGTATTCTCTCCTTCTCACCATATTATTATTATTATTATTAATATTATTGTTGTTGTTGTTGCCACTCTGTTGTTTGTTTTTTAACAAATGTAACAAATTATTTTTTAATMATTTCAATTATTAATCAGTTTTTATCTCAGGTCACAAGTTCTGTTTTCTTCGCTTTCCTGAGTGTGCTCCTTATCCCATCAGGTGCAAAGTGAGTGAGCAGCTTCACGGTGCTCAGTTACCAGCTGATGTGTCCTTTTTGATGACTGATCTGAAGGGTTTGAGATAATTCCCAAGGGAAATTGGAGACAGTTCCTCCAAGGGAACTCCAGGAAGCGTTTGGTCCGTGCCAGCAGCTGCCTGACACCCCTGGGCACCTCCAGGAGCACTGGGATTTGCTCTGGAGAAGATGAAATCCCAGCTGGTCTCTGCAGAGTTTTCTAGAGCAGCTCCCTGGAGAATCCTGTGTACGCTGGGGAAGGGCTGAGCCTGGTGGTTTGCTTGTCACCAGCAGCTGTGGAGCTGGCAGAATGTYGCTGGTGGAAGGTCCCTGTGAGGTCACAAAGCTGCCAGCAGAGTCTCCAAGCCAGGCTCTGGGCAGGTTGGGTGTCACAGGCTCCGGCAGCGGTGGCAGGAGCAGCAGCGGTGGCTGTGTTATGGTACAGGCGCGGTGGGCCCTGACTCTCATCCTCCTCCTGGTGGCCTGGCCAGCCCAGGACATCGGGGCTGCTCCGTGGCAGGCACAGGCAGCGGGTAGGTGGGCAGAACCCAGCTCCAAAACATCCCCTGAGCAGCAGGGACTCGGAATTTCGCTGACACACTTTGTCCCCAAAGCGCCGGAGCACGGGGCTGCGCAGGAGAGAGCACCTGAGCATGGCCAGCAGGCAGTGCCAGTCCTTGTGAGAAAMATCAGGGCCTTCCACATCAATGACTTGTCAGGTAATGTCCCCTGCTTCCCTCAGCTCACCTGGACACATCCTCCCAGAAACCAAACACTGTGAGCACAGTGCTGCAGATCCTGAGGGCCAAAAGCCTTGGTGCCACGTAAGGAGCCAAGGACACACTGGGACAYGTTGGCAGAAGGAGGTCTCACCAAATCAGAGCTTCTGTGAAGCTCCTGCTCCCACCTGGAAAAGCTGTCAGCGTTGGGGAGAGCTGGGAGGGGAGGGAAAGGGGTTGGAGTGAGATCACTTTACTGCGGGGGGTATYGTGTGGATGGAAGAGGATTTCCTGGCTGTTCAGCAGCATCTGCTGAGCTCCCTGGATGTCCACAGGCTCTGCCCCGGGGCTGCTGCTGCTCCTTGAGGCAGAAGCCAAATTCTCAGAGCAGAGCCAGCACTCTGCCAGCAGCCAGGAGCCACTCTGGGGTGACCACCACATTGGGGGTGACTGCCACTCTTGGGTGATTGCCACCTCGGGGGTGGAGGATGTTTCTCTTGCTTTGCCAGGGACACACACTCAGAAACTCTGTGGAAACAGTGAGATGCTCACCCCCTCTCTCACCTGCCATTCTCGGGGATTTCAGAACTTTGCTCTTTGGGGAATGAGGCCACCCCATCAGCACACGTGTGGAAATGTCACTCTGGGTCTAATGTCCCTCCCCCAAGAGCTGCATCTCAGAGCTTGCTGTGAGACCCTGGAGGCTCTGACACACCAGAGGGGGATCCCTCCTCGGAACTGGGGTCCAAAGGGGTGTGTTCTCAGATCCAGCACGGCTTAGGGGGACCCTACATCATCCTCCTGAAAACTCTGTGCCCGAGCCATGCTGAGGCTTTACTTTTCCCTGATCCTTGACGGTGCTGCCAACCCTGGGGGAAAAAAAGCAAAACAAAGCAAAACAAAACAATTCAAAACAAAACAAACAAAACCAACCAAAAAACAAAATACCGAAACAAACAAACAAACCAAAAAAAGACACAAAACCCCAACTTTATCCACAAGGCCCCCATGCCAGGATATGGGAATGCTTTCAAAATTATCCAGGCACTGGGCAGTCCTGCCAGAGGTTCCAAGTGGGAGACAAGTCCTGAAAACCGGGGGCAGGCAAATGCTGCCCATGCTGGAGAAATGACAACAAGGGAGAGCAAAGTTCAAGCATCTCCCTAAAGGGCCTGAGTGCATCCCCTCGGGGTGTGGGTGCTGGGCTGGGGAGGGAGAGCTGGGGGTGGCTCTCCCTGACACAGGGATGGGTTTTGTCCAACACCATCTCACTCCAAGGGGGGATTGGTCAAACAGCTGTGCTCCCCCCATGCTCTCTGTCCAGCACCCGAATCCTGTCCAGAGGGACAGCAATATCCTTCAGCATCAGAGAGTCTCAATCCATGTCAGCACCCACCAAGCCTTGAAAGGGAAGATGGGCAAAAGAAATCGTGGGCAGATGTGAAGGATCCCCAGGAAGAGGGAGCAAAGCCGGGGTGCTGTGTTCTCCTGTGATCCTGTCCCCTGCTCTGTTGTTCTGTCAGGATATGTGGTRCTCCAGGCTCTGAGGGGAGCTCCATGGTGGGTTTGGTTGCAGATTTGGGCACAGGGAAGGCTTTCCCAATTTCTCAGCTGGACCCTGCACTGGAACTCCCCTGAGACCRGTCAGTCCTGACCAACTGCACAGCCTGAGTGCTGCTTCCAGGGTTTGCTCAGGGGRAAATGCAACTTTATTCTTTCCATTATGGTCCAGAGTATGAAGAAGAAAAGAGACAAATTTCCCTGGAGACGTCCAGACTGCTCCATGAAATCCTGAGGCAGCTGAAGATGATAATGGGAGGTGGGTACTCTAGGTTAGGTCACTCCTAACCAGCACAGAGGGGAAGCAGAGGTTTCAGAACCGTGTAGGGGCACACCAGAGCCCCCCACACCTCAGACCCTCACTGAAGTGACCCTCCATGTCTCTGTGGGTACTGCTCAGCTGCAAGGATGGTCCAGAATCTCTACTGCCAGTTGTGCCTCCAGCTGAGTCCCAGGACTGTGTTTGCCCCAGTCACATCATCCCTGGCCAGAGCACAGGAGAAATTGTGGGCAAAKAAGAAGGATCCCCAGGAGCAGGGAGCAAAACCAGACACTGGAAGAACTGAATTGTGGCCACTCCAAAGTGTGAGCAAAGCTGAGAGGAGACAGAGGGTCCAGAGAGCACAACTTGCAAATTCTCAGAGTTCCCTTGGCTTTTCTACTGAAGCCACAGAAATATTGCAGCCATAGGATATTCCCTGGTTCAGAAATGCTAATGAAAGGGGGAAAGAACATTTGCTGGCAATGTCAGCCCTTGCACCAGATTGCCAGAGGTGTGCAGGACACGCTGACGTGCCCGATTGCTCCTCCAGGCGTGAACAGCTTGAGCCTCAACAGTGCTGTCAGGAGGAGATCTGAAGGGGCAGATTCRAGTGCTGTGAACGACGGGGCAGACTCGAACCTTCCGGATGAAGCGTCAGATCCAAACCTTGCGACGGGCAGGTCAGAGCCWAACAATGGCTCTGTGACTGCTGATAATTTCCAGAAGTACTGCATAGAAGGCATCGTGGCTGTCCTTGGCTCGATGCTGCTGGGGATGGTGGTGTGCTGCGTGATCCACGTGTGGAGGAAGAGGAAAAAGTGAGTTTTTTGGGCTGGAGGGGAGCTGCCAAAGCGGTTTGGGCCTGGTGTGAGGTGTTTTGAGCTCTGGTGCTCTGGGTGCCCAGTAAATCACCCAGATTATCCAGGCAATCTGGGGATTGGTGCTGGGAGCTGGCACCCCATGCCCTGCCCAGAGCTCTSTGTGCCCACAGCTGCCCAGTAGTGCCCCACACCCTCACACCCCCCAGACCTGAGCAGATTCCTCTCTCCACAGGCGCCTCGCGGCTTCCAAAGCCAGCTCAGAGCGTGGGGACAGCCGGGCAGAGACCAGCAGAATATTTGCAGGAGTATAAATAAATAAAGATCAGCAGCACAGGCAGCTGGGTTGTGCTGGCAGCAAACTGCCATGGGTGCCACTGCGGGKCCTGGGGGTCCCCTGGGTACTGATGGGATGTGGGGGGGACCCTGTGGTGCCACTGAGTCTGAATTGCCATTGATTCCAAYTGATTCCAATTTGATTTTCACTCTATGTGTTATGCGTGCTGCAAGCAAGACAGTGACCCAGGACATCACACTTGGTTGTGGTTTTGYAAAATTATTTTAATTYGATGCCTTAGGATTTTTAGTTTCTMTATTTYCATRKWTCTGTATTCTTGTACTTCTCCASTGCACAGCACTAAAGCTCCTGTTCTCCCATCTTCACACAAAACAATTCCTCTCTGAGCCTGAAATCCAAGGACACTTCACTGCCTCAGAGCCCCAAAATATGGAAACAACAGAGAATTGGGGGGAGCAAACTTGGGGTGGGTGACATCATCACCTGAAGGTGTCATTGCAGAATTGGGGCCCGATGTGTTCATGAGACAGAACTGATAAAAGGGGAAGATCTCGTGACTCGGGGTCCATTTTGGGTGCAGCCTCAGGAGGAGGCTCTGTCTGCCCTCAGTGTACCAGCAGGCCTGGATTAAATTTATGTACTTTTATTCTCTTCACTTTGTCTGGCCTCTGTTTCAGGTGAGCCTTGATAAGGCATCAGTTTGAGGAGGACTTCCCATGAGGAAGGACTTTTCTGTGCAGGTGATCACACACTGGAACACACTGCCCAGGTTGTGGAGTCTCCCCCACTTGAGATATTCCAGAACTGTCTGGACACAATCTTGTGCAATGTGTCTGGATGACCCTGCAGGTTCATCCTGGAACCTGCCAGCATGTGCCAGTAGGGATGTCCAGTTCCTTGTCTCTGGGTGGGGCATTTCCCAATGAGATGATGGAATTCCAGGGGTCATTCCCAGTGTCCAGTTCCTCCTCTCTGGGCGGGGCATCTCCCAATGGGATGATGGAATTCCAGGGGTCATTCCCAGAGCCCTCCATGGCCCATGAGCAGAGATGGCCCTTGGAGGGTGTTATCAGGGCTGGGTCATGGTGAGGATAAAGAGCTCTGCCCCCGCTGATTTAACAGCTCATGGAGATGGTGACAGAACACAGACTGCTTTGGTTACACCTTCCATGGAACTGAAAACACCAGGGCCCAGAAGGAATCCTTCACTGCCACCTTAGCTTTTTGCCACGAGAGGCTCTGGCAARGCTGGAGTCACACAAAGCTGACAGGGAAGGTGGAGGAGGAGGAAATGTGGCATCTCACCCTGCCCTTCCACCCTGGAGAGCCCATCCCTTCAAGCCATGGTTCCTGTGCTGGTGATGGGACTTGCAGAAGGTGGCAGGACCTCTTCCCCTCTATGCACACAGATGACTTAGGGTGCCCATGGGGCTTTTGGGAAAGGCTCTGCTCTGACAACATCGTTTGGTGGAGTCCCCATGCCTGAGAGCATTTTAGCAGGGTTGGCACAGGGGCAAGCAGAGACCCCTTGGCTCAGGTGGGAGTCTGTGGAGATGTCAGCATGCACAGAGAGAAGGGAGGGAGTCTGAGCATCCCAAGAAGAAAAGGAGACASGAGTGATCCAGACTGGTGATTAAGAGAGATCTGGGCATGAGCAAAGGAGAAATGTAGAGTCAGAGTGGACATGGAGGGCAGAGGAAAGCAATGTGAATAGGCACAGGGGAAAGAGGGGAGCTGTGAGCTGGCTGGGGGTCAGAGCAGCCTTGGAGGGGAAGTGGTGTGCTCTGGGTGCACAGGRAGGGGCAATGTGGGCACATGTGGCAGGGGTGCAAGCAGTGGAACCATTTTTGGGGTGAGGTGAGGAGAGGGAGATCATTCAGCAGTTAAATCACGGGCAAAACACTTGGCTCAGGAAAATGAATTTTAATTTATTACCAATTAACAACAGGATAGGACAATGTGAAATAAGAGGATCAGTCAGGAGAGGAGCCAGGGTAGGGAGGGGGGCCAACCCTTTGGGGTGCTGGGGGTTTCCAGAGACTGCTGGTAACACTTAAGGGGTCCACAGTGTGACACTCAGGGATGCTGTTGAACCTGCARGTCAAAGCCASCACAAGGACTGSGAGTGCCRGTGCCAAGCAGATGGATTTTGGGRCAGSCTCAGCACCCACCAAAGGCTCCCAATGCATGAGTCACAGCCTTAGGGGTGTTCCTGGGGCAGGGGGATGCAGCCTCTGGGTCTGTATGCGAGGTGGCCACAGGCTGGAGTGTTTGCCAGGGCATTTGCCAGCAGCTCCCACGGCGCTGCTCGTGCTCTGAGTGTCTCTGGTGTCACAGTCCCACTGCTCAGTAGGAGCTGACAGAGGCCTAAGGATCTTGGGATGCAATGAATTGGTCTGGGGGCATCTCCAAGGGCCCCCCAGCCTTGCTCCTTCATGGATGAAGCTGGGGGGATCCATGTCCTGGACCCCAGGTCCCATAACCCTGCACCCCATCCATCCAGTGCTGCACCCACMTCATCAATGCTGCTCTCCACGTGCACGGCTCTGTACCCCCTTTTGCTCAGTGCACACCTGGCCACACACACATTGTGCTGTGTCCCGTGGTTGGTGCAGCATCCCACACACTCAGTGCTGCACCCTGCATGCCCAGTACCACTCCCCAGGCCTGCAGGGGTGTAGATACACCTGGATCCCTTCTCAGCTCTGGGGGTRCAGGGTTATGGGACATGGGATCCAGGACATGGATCCCCCYAGCTTCACCCAGGGACTCGTGCCTCAGTTTCCTCCCCARTTCACACACCTAGGACAGATGGGGACATCCAGTGGTGACAGGAATGTGGGGTGGGGACAGGGATGATGGCTTCTGCGTGCTCCCCAGGCTCCAGGTACAACACATCCCTCACTGCCCCCCAGGCCCAGCCCGGGAATGCTGCGGCTCTGCACACCCAGGGCTGCACGTGGCCTGGGACACGGGTCCCACGGGGACACAGGACGGACTCTGGCCAGGTGACGCAGGGCCAGCCATGCAGCAGGGCTGGGGCACCCTGGCCCTGTCCCCCCGGCAGCGGGTGCCACATGCAACCCCTTGTCACCAATGTCTCCATGACAGCAGCCCCCAGCCGCTGACCCGTGTGGTGGCACAACCCCTGGCCGGACACCCCAGCTTCCTGTCCTGGCTGACCCGCTGCCCCGGGGCTGCCTGTGGCCTCTGCCCACTGAGCCATGGTTCCTGCTGGGCAATGGTCACCCCAAGATGAGAATGGGCACCGGTGCTCACCCCGCTCAGGGCACACGTGTGTCCCCTGCGTGTGCATGTGCCTACGGGGATTCACAGAGGGCTGCACACCAGCCGCGTGCAGGGGTTCACCCCACCCTGTGTCACCCTGGAGGGTCCAGCAGGACCCCCTGGAAACCTCCTGGGACCCTGCATGGTCTCCTAAGCTGCCACCACTGAGCTGTGGATGCTGGTGCCATGGTGGGGACTGGTTTTAGTCCCCGTGCGTGGCCTCTGCTGCGGCCAGTGGGTCACCCTGGGCTGCTGCTGTCACTGGGTGCTGGTCTCAACCAGTGCAGGCACAGGGCCCATGTGTGATGTCAGTCCGGRGCTGGAGTGGACTGAGCCACAGCAGAGTGCCAGCACAGCGGTCACCAGCCTGGGCGGGTCACGCTGGAGCTGAGCAGAGCCATGTCACATGTGGGCCAGGGCCACAMGGACCCACGGCCGTGCCAGACTGTGGGGCTGTGCTGGAGCCAGCCTGGGCCCTCCTCGCACGTGCTGCGCTGTGCCCGTGCCACCCCGGAGCAGAGCCCACAGCGGTGCTGAGCCGTGCCGGGGCCGGTCTGTGCCGGTCTGTGCCGGGCCGGGTTGGCGCCGGGGCCACGGCCGAACCGTTCCCATTCCCGTGCCGTGCCGGGCCAGGCCAGGCCATTCCCATTGCTGTGACGGTGCCGGGGCCGGGCCGGGGCAGGGCCAGACCGGGCCACTGCCGTGCCGGGACCGGGCCGGGCCAGGCCATTGCCGTGCCGGTGCCGGTGCCAGACCGGGCCATTGCCGTGCCGGTGCCGGGCCAGGCCATTGCCGTGCCATCCCCGTGCCGGTGCCGGGCCGGGCTGGGCCATTGCCGTGCTGGGGCCGGGCCAGGCCATTGCCGTGCCGTGCCGGTGCCGGGCCAGGCCATTGCCGTGCCGGTGCCAGACCGGGCCATTGCCGTACCATCCCCGTGCCGGTGCCAGGCCAGGCTATTGCCGTGCCGGTGCCGGTGCCAGACCGGGCCATTGCCGTACCATCCC
The DNA here is from genome assembly GCF_030028575.1 of Malurus melanocephalus. Taxonomy (NCBI): domain Eukaryota; kingdom Metazoa; phylum Chordata; class Aves; order Passeriformes; family Maluridae; genus Malurus; species Malurus melanocephalus. The sequence goes on along the minus strand of NW_026624088.1, from coordinate 70,788 downwards.
CGTGCCGGTGCCAGGCCAGGCCATTGCCGTGCCGATGCCGGTGCCAGACCGGGCCATTGCCGTGCCGGTGCCAGACCGGGCCATTGCCGTGCATCCCCGTGCCGGTGCCGGTGCCGGGCCGGGCCATTGCCGTGCATCCCCGTGCCGGTGCCAGACCGGGCCATTGCCGTGCATCCCCGTGCCGGTGCCAGACCGGGCCAGACCGGGCCATTGCCGTGCATCCCCGTGCCGGTGCCGGTACCGCCAGCGCTGGCCCCGCTGAACGCGCACGTGGTTCCCGGGCGCGGTGCCCGCGCGGGGGGGGGCGGGGCCAGACCCGGGCTCGGCGCTCGGCGCTATCCAATCGCGCCGCAGCCCCGCCCCTTCCTCCTGCGAGCGGACCAATAGCGAGCGAGGGCGGTGCCACGCCCAGGCGGGAGGGGCGGGGCCGGGGTCACGTGGGGGCGGAGGGCGGTGTTAAAGCGCGCCAGGAGCGCGGCCGCGTCAGTCCGGGCGGCGGGGGCGGACGGCACCGGCGGGGACCGGCCCCGAGTGCGGCGGCGCCAGAGCGGCAACCGAGCGGCACCGCGCTTTGRGCTTCCCGGTCAGCGCAGCCCGGCCCGGCCCGGCCCAGCCGGTGAGCGGAGGTGACGGGCAGGGGCGGACACGCGCACACATGGCGGCGGGAGGGGGCGGTGGCGCGCGCGGGAGCGGCCGTTACCGGCGGCGGGAAGGGCCGGTATCCGGTGCTCGCCCCGCTGAGCTCTGTCCTTCCCCCGCAGGATGAAGAGCGGCGCAGACCATGGCGCGGCACCCAGCCTCCGGCTCCTGCCACCCACGGGCCCGTAGGACGTCTCAGCCCCCCCGAGCCCTATAGCGATTCCCTCTATTTAATTTTGTACCTAATTTATTAACCCGTCGCCCCGCCCCTCCGCCATGGAACCGACCCCCGCGGTGCCCACCGCCCCCCTGGCTGACTTCCTCTGGATGCTGGTCCTGGGCTTCATCATTGCCTTCGTCCTGGCCTTCTCCGTGGGTGCCAACGACGTGGCTAACTCGTTCGGCACGGCCGTGGGCTCGGGGGTGGTGACCCTGCGGCAGGCCTGCATCCTGGCCAGCATCTTCGAGACGGTGGGCTCCGTCCTGCTGGGAGCCAAGGTCAGCGAGACCATCCGGAAGGGGCTGATCGATGTGGAGATGTACAACTCCACACAGGAGCTGCTGATGGCGGGTTCGATCAGTGCCATGTCCGGTAAGGGGCAGGGAGGTCACAGTGTAGGGGCAGCGTGGCCCGGGGTGTGCCCTGGTGATGGCTTTCTGAGTAGGCTGCTTCTTCTSCAGGATCTGCTGTGTGGCAGCTGATGGCTTCGTTCTTGAAGCTCCCCATTTCTGGTACCCACTGCATCGTTGGAGCCACCATTGGCTTCTCTCTGGTGGCCCAAGGGCAAGAAGGTGTCAAGTGGTCTGAGTTGCTGAAGATTGGTAAGTGCAGCTGGAAGGAGCACCTCAGACGTGTCCCTGGGTTTCCTTTCCCAGCAGCAGGATGCTGATTGTGCCTCCCCCTTTSCAGTGTTGTCCTGGTTCATCTCACCCCTTCTTTCGGGCATCATGTCTGCTATCCTGTTCTTCCTCGTCCAGAGGTTCATCCTCGTTAAGGTAAGGGCTGCCTGCCCCGTTTTCTGACACTTTGGCTGCTTCCACTGGACTCATTGGTTGGTTTATGGTCACCAGGGCTGCTCCTGGCACCAGGGGAGCCCTTTGGGTGCTGAAGAGGTGAGAAAATGGGGCCTGTGGCCACTCCACAGAGTGGACCTGGAGGGTTTTGAGGCATCACCTCCCCTCTGAAACATGGGAGTTGTCTTGCCTGGCCTCAGTAGGAACAGCCCTGTTTCCCAGTAGTGAAGTAGCCYAGAATTGATAAGACCAGAGCTGTCAGGTGGTCTTTTCCAAAATCCTGGTGCAAGGATTTTTTTTTTTTTTTCCTTGGGGTAGGCTGCACGTGAAGGTGGTGATCCAAAGCCATGGCTTCCCTGAGCTGGGAGGGACATTCCTTCCACCTGGGAACCCCAGCTATGCAGAGAAACTCCAGCATTTTCTTCTGCCTATCTGAGGTTAAATTCCTTTAGGTTTTACCTCCAGCAATTCAAGAAACGTTTAAGATCTTATCACTGGCAGCCYTTTAAAACAGCTCAGCGTCACCACTGTCACAGTAACCTTGTGTAACCAGCCTCCCCAAGTGGGGCTGGCCCTGTCACACTCCATTCTGGTGCTGAACAGTCTGGTTGCCCCRTGCTGCTTGGCATTCAGGGAGCCTTGGTGTGTTTGTCCTGATGCCAAATCCCAATTGCTGGGCAGCAGTGGGGATTAAATRCTCCTGCTGCTGGGTTGAGGGCCTKGCTGCCAGGTATGTGGTCAAATAAGCTCCTTTGTGAGTAATGGACTTTTTATTTTGTCCAAGTCAGCTGGAAAGAGGCAAAAGCTTTGAAAGTTCCAGGGGACTTGAAAGAAAACTGCAAGTCGAGATGGCAGGTTGGGGAGCAAGGGAAAGGGTTCAGAAAGCAGTTCCAGGCTTGGGCATGCTGRAACCCTTGGCTGGGCCTGCCAAGGTGTTGTGGGCACCCAGGTGTYGTGCCACCTCCTGCCCTCCCAGTCAGGGGACATCTTCCTGTGTGGTTTGTCCCCTAAGGGCTGTTGGGAGCTGCTGAGAGCACAGATCCTTTTCTGGAAAGTCTCTGCTGCTGAGCTGCTCTGTGGCTACTGCTCAGCCCCCCAGTTTGCCTGTCCACAGCCCTGATTTGTGTTTTCCAGGTGGATCCCGTTCCCAACGGCTTGCGAGCTTTGCCCATCTTCTACGCCTGCACCGTGGGCATCAACCTCTTCTCCATCATGTACACTGGGGCTCCCTGTAAGTGCACCGCAGAACGCTTGCACCTGAATTTTAAAATTCTCTCTGGAGCCTCCATTAAATGCACGATTTACCCCTTTTTTGCTTTACAGGGCTGAGATCTCCTAGAAGGCGGCTGGCCTGTGCCGGTTTCAGAAGGCGGCAGGCTAGCCTGCGCTGTCTGGGCTAGGTAGTTGCCCAACCAGAGACCTGCTCAAACTAAACTCCTCCAGACCTTTCTCCTTAGACTTCCCAGGACTTGGCCAATAGCTTGGCTTTCCCTTCCCTTCTCTTACCTGTGCTAAAACTCAGGTATCTGCTGGCTGCTGGAGAGATTCTTTGGGCTGCTAGGAGCAGGGATATGGGGGCTGTGCCTCCTGATTGATCTCRTCCCTAAAAATAAGTTAATTACTCCTGTCGAGAAGAGCTGGCCCCTGAGCTTCAGTTAGGAAAGCCAAACTGAGATGCTGTTGTTGCAGGGGAGCAGGGCTAGGAGAGGGCTCAGCAGGGACAGGCAGATTTGCCCGTGGAGCCAGAGGCTCCGTGGCCCCTGTTGTTTGCCGGGATGACTCGGTCTGAGCTGTTTTTTGGTGCCAGCGTGGGTTTCCTGTTGTGGAGGAGCTGCTGGAAGTGGGATGCGGGCAGGCAGCGCTGGCTCTGGCAGGGTTTGCTCTGTCAACAGTGGCTGGAAAAAATTTGTGAAGGGATCTCAGCTTCCCCTTGCCTGGGCTCTCCAACACGGGGGACAGGACAGGCCTGCAGYGGTGCTGCTGGGGACACTGGGGCTGCTCCAGAATCACGGGTGGATCTGTTTTTATCCTGAGTGAGCTGTAGGGTTGAGCACAGGGTTTGCAGGCAGGCCTGTGCCTGGACGAGGTGTCTGGGCTGCTTTAGCAGCAGTGAATGCAGGGTTTGGGTAGTCACGAGCACCTGATGCCCTGCCTGGGGCTGTGTGATGCCAGTCCTCTGCTCAAAGTCAGGCTGCCTGCGAGAATGCTCCTAAGTRGGTCAAGTATCACCTCAGATGCCACGAAGCCGAAATCCCCAGTGACTCCTGGAGCAGAAGAGCTGCCCTCCCCAGCAGCCCCGAGCTCCTGTGTGCTCTCCAGGGCTGCAGCAGCCACRCTGGGAGGTGTTTTCTCCTTTGACATTGCAGCAAATGAGGAGGCAAGAGCTCTGTGGAGCCTGGGGCAGGCAGGATTCCCTTCCCCACAGCGTTTGGCTGGGGAAGGGGCTGTGAAGGGTCAGTTCCTGAGCGGGATGTGACCCATGGGGCTGCTCAGAGGGTGTTCCTGGGGTCTGTGTGCTCAGTGATGCCTTCCCAGCAGTGTGGATTAGCTCAGGACTGTTGCAGGTGGCAGAGTCCTGTGCCTGGGAAAACCAAAGTCATACGTTGAGGAGGGTTTTGCCCAGAGGTTTYTTCAAAGATCCATTGTTTTATTTCCTAGTGCTGGGCTTTGACAAACTTCCTCTGTGGGGTATCCTCCTAATTTCGGCGGGGAGTGCTGTTGTCTGTGCTCTCATCGTCTGGTTCTTTGTATGTCCGAGAATGAAGAAGAAAATCGACCGTAAGTACCKCGTCCCTCTGCAATCCTCGGGGAAGGGCACGCTCTGCCTGTAACCGACTTCTCTTCCCAGTGGGAGATCCCATTAGCTGCGGGGCTGTTATTAGCAGAATCCTCCTCTTGGCTCAGGGATTAACCTGCTCTGAGGCTCTGTGGCTCTCAGCACGCCGGGCTCTGCCTGTTCCACAGCCCAGCACCCAAACCCCCCCTCAGGGGCAGATGAGCAGTGTCTGGGGCTGGATGTGCAGGGTGACCTGTCCTGGAGCTGTGGGCAGTGCCAGACTGCTGCTCTGACTCTTAATAATAGAGAGAGAAAGCAAGAGAGAATGTGCCTGTTGTAACCTTTAATCTTCTCATACCTTGCTGAGCAATCCTTGGCCTGGCTGATGCAGATCACAAGTTTAAAGCTGATGAAATCCTTTCCCTGTAGCAAAAAAAAAAAAAAAAGACAAACCAACCCCAAAACACTCTATTGAAAGGCATCCAAAGGAGCAGCCCTGAGCTCTGCCTCCGGAGCAGTGCCTGGAACTGTGTGTGGTCCTGAATATCAATGATGTGTGTGAGCTGGGGCCTCAGGAGTTGGTGACGAGGGGATGTCCTTGTGCTGCTCTAATTGGGGTGTGACTAACAGCTTTATGGCCGCTCTTGACAATCCTCCAGCTGTTCAGCTTAGCTCTTGCCCGTGAGGTGAGGTGCCAGACAGGCTCCCTGCCTGCCCACAGCATCCCTGGGAGGAGATGGGCACGCAGGAGGACACAGCTCTGCTGGGACTGGGTGCCAGGGCCAAGGGTTGATGCCACAGCCCAGCCCTTGAAGCGCACAAAGTGACAGGGAAATGGTCATGTTTGTCACAAGAAGGTGGTTTTGGGTGTTGTCTGAAGGAGCTGACCTCATGTTTTCACCTGGAGAAAACATGCTTTTCCTGGTAGAGGCGGAGGAACAGGCTYGGCTTCCAGCTCTGGGTGCTGCTGGCTTGGATCCTCGGGGTGGACAGGAAACCTTTTGGGAGGTGGAGACCAACTCTTGTTTGGGTTTGTCACCCACCAGTGGAAGCTGGAGAGGAGCCCAGGCTGGAGCTGCTTGGCTCTTCTGGGCGCCTTCCCGTCAGCTTCAGGGGTCACAGCYCCTCCAGAGGTGGGTCCAGAGCATCCCACTGCCCGCAGGGATGGGACAAACACGGCCCAAAGAGGAACCTCTGCTCTAGACATGACTGACATAAAAGCCCCATAATGGTGCTCACCACACCCTGCGTGGGTGGGGGTGTCTAAAAATAGGGGATGAGCTGGTTTAGATGGTTTGGCCGTTGCACCCGGGACAAGGTGTGACTGCCCAGCACTTTCCAAAGGTCAGGATGGGTTCAGGATGGGGGGGAGCTGTCAATTTTATTTGGCTGCCGTAAATCTGAGAGGCGAGGGGTGCGGTCTTGCTGCTGGCACGGGGTGCAGTGGTGGGAAGGGGTTTGATGGCAGCTGCCCCCCCTTCACAGGAGAGATAAAATCAAGTCCTTCTGAGAGCCCGTTGATGGAGAAGAAYGTTGGCCCCAAGGAGGAGCAGGAGGAGGCCAAGGTGCCGCTGGGCGATGCCAAGGGCCCCGCTGCCGATGCAGGGTCGGCCGCTCCCCCTCGGGCGGCCGCGGAGGAGAGGGCGGTCTCCTTCAACCTGGGGGAGCTGGAGGAGGCCCCGGAGCAGGAGAGGCTGCCCAGCCTCGACCTGAAGGAAACGAGCATCGACAGCGGTGAGTAGGGGGGCAGTGGGGTGGGCAGAGCTCCCCAACCCCCGTCACCCCTCGGTGCTGACCCCTCCACCCCACTGCTGTCCCCGTTCCCCGCAGGAGCCGTGCGGTTGCCCAAYGGCAACCTGGTGCACCTGAGCCAGGCCGTGGGCCACCAGCTGGGCTCGAGCGGCCAGTACCAGTACCACACGGTGCACAAGGACTCCGGCCTCTACAAGGAGCTGCTGCACAAGCTGCACCTGGCCAAGATGGGGGACTGCATGGGGGACTCGGACAAACCCCTGCGGCGCAACAACAGCTACACCTCGTACACCATGGCCATCTGCGGCATGCCCCTGGACTCGCTGCGCGCCAGGGACGCCGATGAGGGGGACAAGCTCAGCTGGCCCGTGGTGGACACTAAGAAAAGGGTCCGCATGGACAGCTACACCAGCTACTGCAACGCGGTGGCCGATGCCCACCCGGCTGCGGACGTGGACCTGAACACTGCCCAGGTGGAGCTGGGCGTCGCTGACCGCAAGGGCAGCAGTGGCTCCCTGGAAGAGTGGCACGAGCAGGACAAGCCTGAGGTGTCGCTGCTCTTCCAGTTCCTGCAGATCCTCACGGCCTGCTTTGGCTCCTTCGCTCACGGCGGCAATGATGTCAGGTCAGTGGAGTCAGTGGGAGCTCGGGGGTGCTGCTGGCTGGGGCTGGTGCTCACAGAACCGTGGAATCACAGAATTGATTGGGTTGGAAGGGACCTTAAAGATCACCTKATTCCAACCCCTGCYGTRGACATGTTCCTCTTGACCAGGTTGCTCCGTGCCCCATCCAACCTGGCCTYGAACRTTTCCAGGGTTATTCAGTCTTGCCAGGAGCCTGTGGCCCTCTAGACCAGATCCCCTTTCTCTTCCAGCAATGCCATTGGCCCCCTGGTCGCACTCTTCCTGGTCTACCAGACGGGTGATGTGGCTACCAAGATGGCAACTCCCATCTGGCTGCTGCTGTACGGGGGTGCAGGCATTTGCATCGGCCTGTGGGTCTGGGGAAGGAGAGTCATCCAGACAATGGGCAAGGACCTGACCCCCATCACACCATCCAGGTAAGGGCTCCTGGGGCACAGGGGAGGCTCCAGGGAGCCTGAGAACTGCCTTCTCCTTCAGGAGCTCCTTCTCCTTCAGGAGCTCCTCTCCCTTCCCTCTTGGGGCTTTCAGTGGTGGAGCTGGGGTGTGGGGGGCTCCAATATCTCCCTGCATCCTGGGGATTCATCTGGGGGTCTGCAGAGCCAAGCTGTCCTGCTCTGAGCTGAACCACTGGGTGTTTGGGGTATCCAGAGCCCCCATTCTGATGTGCCTTGTGTCCCTGCAGTGGCTTCAGCATTGAGCTGGCGTCAGCGCTGACGGTGGTCATTGCCTCCAATGTTGGCCTCCCCATCAGCACAACCCACTGCAAGGTAGGAGGGGTGCCAGGGGCTGGCTTTGGCTCTCTGTGAGCTCAGAGCTCCTGAATTTCTGTGCTCAGAGGGCTGAGTTGTGTGGGGCCCCGCTCCGGGCCGCTGGCCACTGTCAGCTCCCAGCTCTGCCGCTTGCATCTCAATGTGAGGTGGCAGCAGCTGCCCGGGCTCGGGGTGGGTCCCTGGGGCACTCAGGGGGTGAGAGGAGAACAAAACCCCTTTCATGGTCCCCTGGGCTTTGCCAAGAGGGCATGGGAAGCCGAGTGCTGCAGGGTCCTGCTCCTGTCACCGCTCTGCGGTGGCAGCTCCCTGCCTGCGCTCTGTGAGGTCCCCACGGGCTGGAGCAGACCCAGGGCTCGGGGCTGGGGGTGAAGGAGAGCACATGGCTGGGTGTCAATGCCTGCTGTGGCACTGAGCTGTGCCCTGACCCCTCGGCCAGGTGGGCTCGGTGGTCTCGGTGGGCTGGCTGCGCTCCAGGAAGGCAGTGGACTGGCGCCTCTTCCGGAACATCTTCATGGCGTGGTTCGTCACCGTCCCCATCTCCGGCCTCATTAGCGCTGCTATCATGGCTGTCTTCAAGTTCGCTGTCCTGAAGGTGTGAGGGCACCAGGGCTTCCACTGCTCCTGCTTCCCACTGCTGCCCTTCCTGGAGGATCCGCCGAGGCTGCCTGCTGCAGAGCGGGGGCTGCGCCCATCTGCGCGTAGTGCTGTCACTGAAGTATCTTTTTTTTTTTTAATATAACTGTCTTGGCGCTAACAAATGCGGGGGGTGCACTGCCACGGCTGTATCTGCCCCCTGTGACCCCCCCGACCTGCTGTAGCTGTAGATAAGCAGTTACTGGGGGCCACTTTCTTCTACTGATCCCCCGGCAGTGATTGCTCGGGGGAAGGACAGAGGTTGGTCCTTGCTCGCCCCGGAACGAAGGGCTGGGGAGTTGTGGGGTGTCCCTCTTGCAGGCTGTGCAGTGTTCAGCTTTGCCTCCATTGCCGTAGTGGTGTGGGCACCATCCTGCTCGGGGGCCCTGGGGCCTGTCCTCGGGCCCYCTGTCACTGCTGCTACCTCGGACTCAATAAAGATTTCCTTCGTACGCCAGTGCTGCCTGTGGTTCTGGGGCTTTGGGATCCCGTGGGGGCCTCAGGTGCTGCCCCATCGCCCTCCCTGCCCTGGCCCCGTGCCCCGGGAAGGAGCTGGGGATGAAGATAAGAGCCMCACGTGCCCCGTGGCTCACGGGATGGGCTGTGCTCGGGGGTTATCGGGGCCCCACACCTGGGGGTGGCTCCTGCCCCTGTCCCCGGCCCCACCCCCGCTSTGTGTCCGTGTGTTTGTGTGTCCGGTGGTGTGTCTGTCCCCTCCATGTGCCCAGGGATGCTCCCTCCCGCTTGGGTCAAGGCCGCTCCTGGGGCCGCACGTCAACGGCTCCGCGCTGTCGCAAGAACCACGGAGGGGACAGCGGGGAGGGCGAGGGACACATGGGGGGACAGCGTGGGGTGGAAGAGATGCCCACGTTGGGGGCAGTGCAGTTCGGGAGGTGCTTTATGTGCCACCCGGGGACGGGAACCACGCAGCCCCGCGGGGTTAGGATCGCTGTGTCCCGCGGTTCGGGGGTGCCCCGATCTCCCCACGCTGTGCCCGCGGCGCCCATCGGGGCGGCTTTGGGGCGGCGGCGAGGCCGGTCCCTGACCCCGGTTAATGATTCGCCGCCGGGCGGTGCCAGCTGGGCAAACAGCGGCCCGGGGCTCCGGGGACGGGAACGGGGGGTGGGGGCGGCGCGGTGACACCGCCGGGGAGCGGGGACCCCCGTTCGTGGGGCACGGGGAGCGTTCCCCGTGTGCGTGGGGAGGGGTCGGTACACCGTGGGGGGAGCACGGGGGAATCGCTGCCCCATTTGGGGGTCACTGCCCCATTTGGGGGTCACTGCCTGGGGTGTCCCGGGTCCGTCCCGGCTGCGCTGCCCGGGGGGGGCCGGGCCCGGCCGGGGCGGGGCGGTTCCGCAGGGCTCCGTTAAAGCGGCGGCGGCCGGAGGAGGTGGCCGGAGGCGGTGGCGATGGGCAGCGAGGGGCAGCGGGGCCCGGCGGCGACCCGGGGCCCGGGGCAGGGCGACCCGAGGGCCCTGCGGAGGGACTGCCAGCACCGGTGCGCTGAGACTGCCGCGGGACGGGCGAGCGGGGCTCGGGGATGCGGGGCGAGGGCTTGGGGAAGGACGGATGGGGAGGGGGGCAGGACCCCAAGAAACGGCGCCTTCAGGGGTTCGGGAGAACACCCTTGGTGTGTCGGGAGGGGGCAGAGGCCCTGGGCCGGGGTGGGGGCAGGTGGGGCTCACTCACTGTCCCCCCTCCCTGCCCTGCAGACCCTCTGCCCCCACACCCCCCCAGCTCTATTTCCAGCTCTACAGCCCCAGTTTTCTGTTCCAGTAATTTGCTGTGAGGACCCTGGGCTGGGATGGGCACACGACCCTCCCGGAGCACTGACTGGGGACTGGGATAGGGAAACAGAACCACGCGTCTTCCTCTGTGCCACCCCCAGCCCTAAAGCTCCCCTCACCCCATAACTCCCCCGTGGTCATCCCCAGGATCTTCGTCAACCGGAGCCTGGCGCTGGAGAAGATTAAGTGCTTTGGCTTTGACATGGACTACACCTTGGCCAGTGCGTTTTGGGGGGCCCAAGGCAGGGTGGGGTGGTGGTGGGATCCCCTCAGCCCCTGCCCACACCCCCTGCCCCTCTGCAGTGTACAAGTCCCCTGATTACGAGGAGCTGGCCTTCACCCTGTTGCTGGAGCACCTCGTTGCCATTGGGTACCCTCCTGAGATCCTCGCCTACAAGTACGAYCCCACCTTCCCCACGAGGTGAGTTTGAGGAGGGGGTCCCAGAGGCCGGGAGGGGAGGGGAAGCGAGCCCCCTGCCCGCTGACAGCTGTGTGGCACAGGGGGCTGGTGTTCGATGCTCTCTACGGGAACCTGCTGAAGGTGGATTCCCACGGGAACCTGCTGATCTGTGCCCATGGCTTCCGCTTCCTCAAGGGGTGAGTCTGAGAACCCCCCACCCGAGGGGCAGGGGGTGTTGGGGGTCCCTAAGGATGGACTCCAGCTCYGTGCTCCCTCCCCAGTGCCGAAATCCTCCACTATTACCCCAACAAGTTCATCCARCGGGATGACATGAAGCGCTTCCACATCCTCAACACCCTCTTCAACCTCACAGGTGAGTGAGAATCCCACCATCCCAGCCCTCCCACCAACATGGGGTGCTGTCCTGCCCCGCACCCCCTCTGACAGCCCCCTCCCTCCCCCACAGAGGCCCACCTGTATGCCTGCCTYGTGGACTTCTTCACCAACTGCTCCAGATACGTCAAGTGAGAGCRAGGTGGTGGGTGGGGGCTTGGTATTGGGTGGGACAGGGGAGAAATCTTGGGGAGAGCTTTCCTTGGCAGGGCARCCCCCTGACCCCCTTCATTCCTGACTCTTGCAGCTGCGACACCGGCTACAAGCACGGGAACCTCTTCATGTCCTTCCTCAGCATGTTCCAGGATGTGCGCGAGGCCATGGACCACGTCCACCTCTCTGTGGGTGCAGCGGGCAGGGGGCTGCTGGTGGTGGGTGCTGAGGGTGCTGGGGTTGCCCCACACGCCCACCCTGGGAGGTTTTGGCCAGCCCTACCCCATCCCTTCTGCAGGGCTGCCTCAAGGAGAAGACACTGGAGAACCTGGAGAAATACGTGGTGAAGGATGTGAGTTGTGCAGACCCCCAGGGACCCCTCCCTGCCCCGCTCCCCTCTGTCAGTTCCTCAGGCTCTCACTGACTTGCCCCTCACCAGCCCCGTGTGCCGCTGCTGCTGAGCCGCATGAAGGAGGTGGGGAAGGTCTTCCTGGCCACCAACAGTGACTACACCTACACTGATGTGAGTAGGGGGTGTCTGTGCCCCCACCACCGGGTCCAGCCTGGCCTGCCCTGGATGGGGGAGGCAGAGGGGATGTGTTGAAGCAGAGGCAGGGTCTGCTGCCCGCAGATAATGCCGGATGTCCTTGCAGGCCATCATGTCCTACCTGTTTGACTTCAGCAATGAGGACAAGGTGAGTGTGTCCCTGCTGTGGGCTGGGTGAGGGCTGCAGGGTGCCACCAGTGTGCTCCTGTGACCCCTCCCTGGCGGTCATCCACAGGCCGATGTCCCGCAGCGCCCCTGGAGGTCCTATTTCGACCTGATTGTGGTGGACACCCGCAAGCCCCTCTTCTTTGCYGAGGGCACCGTCCTGCGCCAAGTGGACACGGTGGGGACCCCTCSCTGCTGCGGGGCCGGGCRGGGYGGYGGGCACTATTTAGGTGCTGAGGGGGCTCCTGTGGGCACAGAAGGGTGGATTCACAGCTGGCTGGGCACCAAGCAGGCACAGGTAACAGTGTCCCCATCCTGCAGGACACAGGGAAGCTGCGCATGGGGACGTACACCGGCCCCCTCCAGCACTGTGCCGTCTACTCCGGTGGTAAGTGCCCGGCTGGGCTCTGTCCGGGCTCTGTGGGCAGCACAGGGGGACATGCCCACCCCTCATCTTGATCCTTGGCTTTCACAGGCTCCTCTGATGTGGTGTGTGACCTCCTGGGCGTGAAGGGCAAAGACATTCTGTACATGGGGGACCACATCTTCGGGGACATCCTCAAATCCAAGAAGCGGCAGGGCTGGCGCACCTTTCTGGTGGTGCCTGAGCTGGCCCGTGAGCTGCAGGTCTGGACGGAGAAGAGCGGTGAGCAGTGCCCGGTTGGGGACACAGACTTTGTGTGCAAGGGGAGGTGGCCTGGAGCCTCCTGCACCCCTCGATGGCCGTGCCCTGACCCTCTGTGTCAGTCGTGCTGAGCAGTGGGTGACGCTCCCACGCTGAGCTGGCCCCGTTGCCTTGCAGAGCTGTTTGAGGAGCTGCGGAGCCTGGATCTCTTCTTGGCCGAGCTGTACCAGTGAGTKGGTTGGGGTGGGACACAGGCAGGGCTGGCAGCACCCATGGGGACCCCTCCTGGTGAGTTCTGAGCCGGCTCTGTTCYGCTCCAGGCACTTGGACAGTGGCAGCAGTGAGCGCCCAGACATCAGCTCCATCAAGCGTCGCATCCAGGTGACGCCCAGGGCGCTGTCACCCCACCACGGCTTCCTCCGTGTGGGTGGCGAGTGCCCTGACTGTCCTGCCCGCCCACAGAAAGTCACACACGAGATGGACATGTGCTACGGGAAGATGGGCAGCCTGTTCCGCTGCGGCTCTCGTCAGACGCTCTTTGCCAACCAGCTGATGCGCTATGCAGATCTCTATGCTGCCTCCTTCATCAACTTCCTCTATTACCCCTTCAGCTACCTCTTCCGGGCACCGCCTGTCCTGGTACGCAGCCCCCAGCCCCTGCTGCTCACCCACTGTGCCTCAGTTTCCCTCCCTAGCTGAGGGGGCATGGGGCTGACAGAGGTGTTGGGTGGGCTGCCTGGTGCCAGCCTCTCTCAGGGAGCTTTGTCCACCCCTGCAGATGGCCCACGAGTCAACGGTGGAGCACTCTCGCCTGGACTCGGGGGATGCGGTCACCGCCCTTCCTCCCTGGCTGGCCCAGCATGGCAACCCTGGCCAGCAGGTGGGTGCCAGGGAACAGAGGGGCAGAAGGACATGGGCATGCTGCCACCCTGATGTCCTCGGGGTCCTGTGCCCACTGAGCCCCTTCTGCACTGTCTCAGGTCCCCCAGGACTCGAGTGGGGAGGAGGAGGATGATGGAGAAGCCTGACCACACCCCAGCTGCTGCCATGGCAGGTGCCTGCCCCACGGGAGGGCATTCGGTGGCCCTGGACCACTTGCACTGCCAGATGGAAGCCACTCGTGGTCAGCTGCCACCTCTGGTGGCCACAGGATGGCTGGTGGCCCTGACCCACGACCTCTATCACACCTGTCCTTGGGCAGCTGGGACCTTCTCCTGCCTCTGCCTAGAGCCAGGAGAGGGCCCCTCTCTCCAGGCGTGCCAGCTGGTGCCCCTTTAACTCATATCTCTGCCACCAGCTCAATTGCCAGCCTGAGGCACCCACAGCCAGGGCAAACGGGCTGCCCAGCATCACTGGGAGCCCCACTGCAGCAGTCAGGGTCCTGGCTGCTCCTGCCCCTTCAGCCTCTGGGCCTGGCCATGAGCACTGGCAGGCAGGGCTGGATGGGGAGGGTGGGGCTCTGGAGAGGGTGGGGCTGATCAGAGGGTGGGGCTGTGGAGAAGGTGGGGCTGTGGAGGTGACAGCTGCTCCCCGGGAACCCCCTTCATCTGCTGTTCCCCTCTTCTTTTTTCTACCCCTTTGTATTTATAAAAGATACTCAAAACTCTTGGCACTGTGGAGACATAAAATTGGCTTTTTTAAAGGAAAATTGCTTTGTCCTTGCAGCTGGGGAGCGGGGGCAAAGGACAGTCCCCAAATCCTTGTCCAGCACCTGGGACAAGCACAAGGGCCTGGGCAGAAGGTGATCTGCACCTCTGCAGAGGGAGCCAGGGTAGCAATGCTCCAGAGTGGAGCCAGCCCCATGCCAGAACTTTGCCACACTGCTCTGAAAATTCTTCCAGTGTTTGTGACTCAATAGAAGTGCTGAGCCATGGCTGGGGATGCATGAGGGGGAGAGGAGGCAAAAGAACGTGATGGGGACAGGACCACTGCTTGCTGGGCCTTGGGTGGGTGACTGTGGGGCTCCCACACCTTCTGTAGCTGCTGTGCGGGCACTGTTCCCAGCAGAGACCACCTGCCAGTCCCCTCACCAGCCTCTTGCCTGGTACCTTGTGCCACTGCCTGCTCCAAGCGCAGGGCCAGCAGCAGAGGGGGCCCGAGTGCACTGATAGGACTCGTTTGTCCCCAGAGTCCAACTGTGTCCCCGAGTTGGGGGTCTAGCCTGCTGCACTCCAAGGTCCTCTGCACCCCTCGGTGCTGCTGTGAATCTTGGGGCCTGCACAGAAGCTGCTGGGGTGCTGCAGGTCCCCCAGCCCCTCAGGCAGAGCCTCCAGATAGGGAGTGTGCATCTGCCTCACAGAAGGGGACATCCAGACACTGCCCAGGTAGGGCACAAGGCAGCTCCAGAGCAGATCCCTCAGGACATTGGTTCCAAACACTGGGAGGTGCCTGGAGCACTGAAATCCAACTGACAGGAAAACTGGAGCATGTGTCATGGTTGAGGAGCTKAGGGCAGTCCTGGGGGACACAAGCCCAGGAAACACAGCTGGTGTCTCCACASCACTCACAAGCCCACACACCTCTCAACTGCAAATTTTAATATATTTTAAAAACAGCATTTAGATATTTGAAACTGGCTTATTGTGTGCCATCTCCTCCCCCCTCCATCTGGGGGGCAGCAAGAGGAGTCAGTGGAGCCTCTATGAGGCAGCACGGTGGGCAGGGAGCCTGCCCCTGCTGGGAACCGCTCAGGAGCCCTTGAGGGGGTGGGTATGAACTCAAACCTTCCAGCTCTGTCACTTCTGGCAAAGCCTTGTTTTTCCKGAAGAAGAAGCAAGTCTCCTCCTCAGCATCCAGGATTTCACTGAGGGATGACACCACRGGGTCATGGTCCTTCAGCATCTGTGGGTAGTAACTCCCAGCCCGCTCAATCCGTAGCGAGCGCCGCACGGGTGTCAGAAATTTCAATTCYGGGCCTTCCAGGAGCTCCCTTCCTCTGTGGAGAGGACAAGAGCCTTAGGTAAACCCTGTGAAGAACTGGCATGGAGGGTGTGTGCTACCAGGAGCAGGAGGTTGAACCTTACCTGGATGCAGATGTAACCTGTAACTTGACTGAGATGGGGAGGGAGGTCAGGGGCCTCCCCACCAGGGCTGGAGTTGATTCTGCGGGCTGTCTCTCACCTGGACAAGGCGTCATAAGCTCCCAAGGAATGGGGTCCTTGGTCTGTTCTCCTGGAAGGAGAGGAGAGGGGAAAAGGCCAACACAGTTGCAGAGAGGGGCATTGGGGAGGGACACTCTGGACACAGACCAGGGTGCCTGGCTGCAGAGGCTGTGCCAGGAGCCTCCCCAGCCCTGGCAGAGTGACATTGTCCCATTTGTGAGATCAGGATTCCAGACTTTCACAACACTTTGTCTACATGGAGGTCAAGAGGGACACGAGGTGCTGGGACAGACTGTAAACCCTGCTGCTTCCTGGCCTACAACACCAGGGAGCCCCCACACCCCACCCATGCTGCAGCCAGCCCACCCCCCAGTGCTCAGGTTACCTTCCAGTGTCTGGCCTGCATCCTTCAACATMTTGAGAGCAGTTTCCCTGAGCTCCTCAACTGGCTGCAGGAAAAGTAGAACACAGATCAGGGCAGGTGTGCCATGGGAATGGAGATCAGAATTACAGCAGAAGAGAAGGAAAGGGTTCTGCTGCATCACAACTGTGCTGAGGACAGCAGGAAGAGGCTGCAGGATTCCCTTYTACCCAGTGGGATCCATCAGGTGCCCACCCTGCATGGGCACATCCTGCAGCATGGAATGGGACTGGCAGCTCTAAAGGACTTTAGCAGCACTAGCCACTGGTGAAAAAGTCATTCCAAAACTTGGAATCCCCTGGATCTCAAGGAAGCCCTGGAGTGCAGGGGCAGGGAACACAGGGAGCTGGCGTGCCCCACTCACCTCAGCCCCAGCGCTGACTGCTTCTCTGTACAGCTGCAACACATCAAAGGGGCCATTCCGGGCCAGCAGCTTTGCCTGACAGATCCAGAATTTGGCAAATTTCTCTGGCTGGGGCACAAGGGACAGCACTGCTGAGAGCTCCTCTGCCTGGACACCCTGCAAGGAGAAGGGTAAGGGCCTGGAGAAAGGTGTCCATGGCTTGGACCAGTGTGTGCAGCAGGAAGTGGCCTGTGCCTGACCACAGCTCCCAATGCTCTCCAGGAGGGTCTCAGCAGCCTGGGTGTGCCAGTCTACATAACCATGGGCAGATAAAAACTGTCCTGCCTCTGTCTTCCCCTTGGGTAAGTGAGTYTGGTATTCCAGGGGGTGTCAAGGGATAGACTCCAGTGCTGGCATTAATTGGGGCCAGTAAACCCTGGAGCAGGGCTAGCAGTCAGTGTTCCCAGCAGGGCCATAACTCAAGCTGTGASAGCCACCACGGATCTACCTCGAGGTGCCTCAATCAGCCTGGCTTGCTGCTGCAGACTGCACTGCCAGGTTCCAGGACACCATCAGTGACACACACCAGGCCTGGGCTGGCTTTGGCTGGGGTAGAATTAATTTCCTTCCCAGTGGTATGGGGCTGTGCTTGGGATTTGTGCTAAACGCAGTGATGGTAAGAAGTATTTTCATTATTGCTGAGCAGGATTTACACAGGGCCAAGACCTTTTCTAATTTTTATACTGCCACAGTGACAAGGAGGCTGGGGATGTGTGGGAATTTGAGAGGAGACACAACCAGGAGAAGTAATTACAGCAGACTAAAGAGATATTCCAGACCACATACTCAGTCTATAAATTGGGGGGATGTTTGGACTGATGCTGTTTGTCTTCCCCAGTCACCACTGCCTGTGACAGTGCCCTGCTCTCCTGGAGGTGGCAGAACACCTGCCTGGCCATGGCAAGCAGGGAGTTGATGTTCTRCTTTGCTTGTGTGTGCAGCTTTTCCTTTCCCAATTAACTGTCTTTATCTCAACTCATAAGTTCTTTAGCTTTACCCTTATGATTCTCTCCCCAAATCTGCTGGTGAAGAACCAAGTGAGCAGCTGCACAGGGCTTGGCTGCTGTCTAGGGTTAAACCACAACAGTCCTTTTTGACCATTTTCATCACATGCCTTTAGCCTACCCATGACTTCATGATGACTTTTATTTTCCTATGTTTTCCCTCTGGCAACTGCACACTTGCTCCCAACCCCTCTTAGCTACTGGAGGTACATGACCCTCATCCCCTGGCATGCTCCAGGAGAGAAGCAGCTTGTTCAAGCAGCTCCTTTCCCATTCCCACCTCCTCAACRAGCTTCAGACACTCAGTTAATATGTTGTTGATCTTCATTTGGTAGCGTTGCTCTGGATTCTCTTGCTTCTCTTTTGCTTTGACCTTTCTGCAGGATGGCTTCACCTCCTGCTTCTGAAGCAGCATCATCGGTGGCCGCTTGTATTTCTTGCCTTTGGATGCCAACCACTCCTCCAGCTGTTTCCTGTCCAACAACAAAGAGATCACAGTTACCACCCCAGCAGACAGTAAATGGCAAGAGCTGGCTGATTTTCCTTGGAATCCCCYTTTAGCCAGCTTCCCCTGCTCAAAAAGAATCAGTATATCTATCTCAGAAACACATCCACATCTAGCTCTAGGCTGGGRAAGGAAAACACTGTCAAGTGTAAGCCTTGAGGCAAAAACAGGAGAGTGGCCACACACTGGCCTTCTGCTCACTGAATCAGTGGGAGAGGAACCCAGGGTGCCACCCAACATCATCCCCAACCCTTTCTTTTTCAGTGCATCAACCTCCAAACAAGCTTTTGCTGATAAAAGGCTTCGGAGTCCATTTTCAGCAGGATGGTGCTGGCTCACCCTGTCAAACCCTTTAAACTCTGCWGTTTGCTGGAGGCAGGACCCAGGCTGCCCGAGCTGCCACTTACTTACGATCTGCAGCTGAYGGGGTCCGAGGAACACGCCTAGCCTGCATGCTGAGCAGTGGTTTAAGYTGATCTCTCCTGCTCCTCAAATCACTCTCCAGTGACTGAACACGAGTTTTGGAGTTGTGTATGCTGCGAGACTGGTTTGGGTGGCCTGTCCCTTGGGATGCTGCTGTGTGTCCAGGAGGCACCACCTTCATGTTCTTTCTGTCCATCCCCTCCTTAACCATGGGCCTTGGCCGTGGCAAAGTGACACTTGGGTTCAGGCTGGATTTCAAGTTTGTGGTCCCCTGGGGCTTGTCCAAGGTGGGAGGCTTGGTGGGAAATCTTCTCACTGGGAGAGGTTGGCTGTGGTGCTTAAGACTTCTCTCTGGAGCAGTACCAGGTGGCTTTCCTACAGGTTGCCTCACTGTAGTAGTTTTTCTCTGGTTTATCCCTGGGTTTTTATGTAGCAAATTAGCAGAAGCAGGAGGGAACTGAGAGTGCTGCAGCAGGTGAGTTCTGACACTTGTTTTTTGAGATACGCTCTTTGAGTCTGGCAGCATTTTCCTGAATTTATCTGGAACTGCCTCTTCCTTAGCCTGGCGGTTACTAATTTTGTCTTTTGGACCCAAAACAGGCCTTGACATTATGGCTGAGCTTTGCCTGTGGGCCAAGACTTTCTTCTTCCCAAGACTGCTTCCATCAGATTGCAAAGTTCTGATCAGCTCTGGGCGAGTGGAGCCATGTGGGTCGAGGTTTTCCTTGTGGCAGACCAGCCTGTCCTGCAGCCCCTCGTTCAGGGAGCAAGGTGCTCCAGAAGGGGGGTGGTCACTTCCCACCTGAGGTATTGCTGCAGTGACAGTCTCCTGTGCAGACTTCTGGTTTCTTTCTGGATTTAAGTGACCAGAGCTTGAAGATGGGAGCCTGCCTGTGGACTGTGCAGGAGCAGGAAGCTTTGCTTTCTTCCCTGGCTGCACTGGATGCATCCCTGCTGTTCTCTGGGATGTATTTGAAGGCTTCTGCTGAGCAGTGTGGCCAGCGTGCTGTGTGGATTTGGCTCTGAGATTGCCATTCCCTTGAGCAYCCTCCATGACATTCCCAAGAGCATTCTTCTTGTTCCTGTCAGCCTGGAGAGATAAAGCAGCCCTCAGCTCCAAGGAAAACACAGCTTGGTCACACCCTGACAGTTGGCCCAGGGGACAGTCACGTGACAAAGCAGTTGTCAATAGAACAATAAAACAACACCCTCCAGGATATGGGCAAAGGATCAGTCTCCCAGACTGAAACTCCTAACTAAGCTAAACTCCTTTGAAAAAGAACGAGTTGGCTCATTGATAGCTATTTAGCAATCTGTAGTATGYCCCCCATTTGGAGCTGGGAACTCACAACACAGACTAGGGGATGTGATTTTCAAAGCAAGTTACAGATCCAAATCACAGCCAGGACGAAAAATTATTATGACTAAAGTACATTCTCTTGTGATCCTATAAGGAGCAGTCCTGAGTGAAATCCTTTGAGCTCTCTTGGACTGCTGTGGGCTTTGACCAGCATCTCCCTCTGAGCAGAACATCTCAGAGCCAGCAAACTCTCATGTTTGCTGTATTTGRAGAAAGAGCAAATGATGTCAACAGACCCTGGCTGATACTCCCTCTCCCTAAGGCTCAACYCTTTGCCTGCTAAGACACAAAGGCACTGACATGAATTTGAGGGGAATTTTTCACAGGTATATACCCTGTAGAAACTCTTTAGGTCTATGTGTGTATAAGTATGCTACAGCAAATGTACTATGAAAGTGGCTTTCCTCTAAGTACTTAAGATTTTTAAGTCAGGCCTGTAAGCAAGTTACTGTTGTGCTACAGTAAATTCTATATGAATCCTTGGTTAAATTGTTTAACTTCACCTATTTATTAAGCRCTGTTAAGTTTTAAGTGTTGTTAAAACCTTCAGGCCTAAACTATTGGTCAAGTCCAGTGCTCAGAATAGCAAGGCAGTCTGCTCTGAATCTTGTGACTCAATRGACCTTTCTTATACCTTTTTATCCTTAACCTTCTCCATCCTTTCCCTTCCCCTGCCTACTCCCCCAGGCTCCACACAAATAATTTCTGGGTTGGTTTTGGTTTTAGATTGATTGATTTTAGATTKTAGCTTRCTTTTTGTTCTATTTGCTTTAATCATCCAGTAAGTAGTAAAGTGAACCTTGACAATGAACTTTGTCATGCTTTCCCTTACATATTAAACCTGMTTTTGCTGGTACCTTTGCCAGTGATTCCTTAAACAACCATAAAATATCGTTCATGACAGGGGACTCCATCCTGSCCAGATTCACTCAAAGCATGAAAGACTCAAAAGCTTCCTACTTACATGTTTGAGTTTAGAAACTGATTCTAAGTGTGGATTCCGGTGATTAGTCCAGTCCTTTGAAAAGGGTCTGTAAAAGTCAAAGTTATCAGGTAATTTATCTGCCATCAGAAAAACAGAAAAGAGTTAAATATCTAACCCACTGCTGATTGTCTCAGACACAGGAGCTTAGGAGTAGCTTTCAGAAATCAAAAATCTGTCAAGGAATATTACCATTACACATACTATTAATTCTTTTTTTTTTTTTGTGTGGCAACAGAAAAGTAACACAAACCATAAAAACATCCAAAGGTGTCACAAAACTTTCACGGACAACAAAGCTAATCAAAATGATTCCTGCAGGTGGTGATCTGGCACGTAAGGGACGCTCCCAAACTGTCCCATGTGCTACAGACAGCTGAGGCCATGCTGCTGCCACACTGCAGGTCACAGTGCTGCCTGGTGCAGCAGGTAACTCTGATACTGCTTCTTTGCATCACATTTTCCTGCCAGGTGCGCTGAAAATGCTCCTTCCTCATTCTAAATTATCCCAAAGGCCACTGGAAGCTGTCACTAAAAACCAGTGGTGAGACTTTAATCACCCTTTCCTCAAGATCTGGCTCCGAATCTGAGTTCTTAGCAGCAAGGCTTGTTCTGCCAGAGCCAGGAGCTGTGATGAAAAGCTTCACAGAGACTCATAAAAGAAGAGACACCATCAGCMATTGGGAAATGTCAGCACTCAAACCACCCCTTTGCTCCTGCTGCAAGTAACTATAGACCGGTGCCAGGGCCCAGACAGCAAGGCCCTGGCAGGAGCTGGTTCTTTGCACACAGGTCAGAGAAGATAGACACTGGGCAGTGGGGAGAGTCAGCTATACCTCAGACCTTTACAGATCATCTCAAACAAGCCCAACATCCTCCTAACTTACTTTGCAYTTGGGCATTTCAGCCTTTCCTTGGCTGCTTGGCAGTCTTGCAGCTGTCTCCTCTGTTGCCCTGCAGAGAAATGTCAGGAAATGCAGTGCACACAGCACGGTSTGAGTACTCGGAGAATGAGTACTCATGACAACAGATTTCTGTTACACTCAARCACTACATTGCACATCTCTTGACCTCCCTGCTTGGGGAGCCTGGCAATGCTGTGCCTAGAAATTCCCATGCATACAATATTGCCCAGAGGCTCACTGCCATTTAAGCTCCTTGGCTCTCACAGCGTGATGCTGCTCAATGCCCCATTTGCGCAGGGCTCSGTTTCCAGCAGAAAAGGGGAGATGCTGCCCAAGATTCCATTTCAGCTGTGACCTGCACCCACTTGCAGCCAAGCCCTCTCCTAACACAAGAGGGGAAAGCCAGCAGCGCTTCAGCAGGAGGACAGAGGATACTTCCAACACCCCCAGTTTGGCTGCAGCACTGGGGCATCTCACAGAGTCGAGCATCACCCCATCCCCAGGGTCCCTGTCCCTACAACTTCCACTCTCACCGATCACCCACATCTCGCCCTGGGCTTTAGGAACACGTCAAAACCCTCCCTGCCTTCTGCTCCCCAAGGCTTCCACTGAGCCCCAAGAGCAGCACACCCACTGTCACACCTCCAAACTGCCTTCTTCCCAACCGTGTCCCTGCGTCCGTTTTGTCGGGCACACCCCGCGGGTTCCCACATCCACACCGACCCCCACTCCAGCCTCTCTCCCAAGAC
>NW_026624088.1:43524-47899 GCF_030028575.1 Malurus melanocephalus | reverse complement strand
TCCATCCCGAGCGCCGCCTCAGCGCAGCCACCGGCACTCCCAACAACCGCCGCCAGCGTTTATTTGCCACCGCCTTCTTCAAACCGACCAATGGGAAGAGCCAAACGCCGGCTTTGGCTCTGTGATTGGCTGAGGGCACGCGTTGTCACCGCCCCCTCCGGCGGGTGCGGCGACAGTGGCGGCGACAGTGGCGGCGAGCGATCCCTGCAATGACACGCGTTGCCACACCGTTGACAAGCCGTGTCGCGATGCACCGTGCCAAGCCACAGCGCGATGTCATGCCGTGTCATGTAATGTCACATAGTGCCGTACCATGCCATGCGTGCCACAGCGGTGCGATGTGAAATGGCATGACATGGTAAATCATATCGTACTAGGTGGTATCGTGCCATGCCACGCCACTTGTAGTCCTGTCGCGATGGGGCTCACTGTGCCATGTGCTGGCAGCGGCTGGGGCAGAGGTGACAGCTCCAGGCGGCTGCTGGGTCTGCCTGGAAACCACCCAGGATGCCCACCAGGATGACAGGATGCCCACCCCAGCCACCTCCCAGCTGTGGTGTGGGCGTGGGGACGGGCTGTTGGAGGGTCCTGCATGGGTCTGACAAAAAGTCAGAGTTGTGGTCCCCCACMCCCTGGGTTTTCACCCAAAAARCAGCCAAAGCAGAAKGATTTTCCCATCCATAACCCCATCCCCCATGAGAGCAATGAGCTGAGCAATGCTGTCCTAGAAAACCTTTTATTTCCATGTCCATCCACATACAGGGTACAAGCAATAACAAATAAGGGAGCACAATAAATAAGTACAAAAGCACAGGGCTTTACACCATAAATAAATAAATAAATAGATAAATAAATATATATAAAAATAAATAAGTACGAATTGGGGTGGCTCGAGCCCATAGGGCCCAGAGCTGCTATTTCACATGAAATAGATGGGAGTTGTGTCCCAGGGGGGTTGTACTCGGTACATACAGCCTGAAAACCGGTGACTGCCGGTTGGGTTGATGCAGGCTCCTCAGCACCTGCTCAGCTCCTCAGCTCGTAGGTAGCAATGTTCACCTGGTCGGGGGTGTTGGTGATGCCCACGGGCTGGCGGGGCTGCAGGGATGTGCAGACGAACCAGCCGGGGAAGGCGGCCGACTCGAAGCGGGTGGTGCCCTCCGCTGGGCTGTCCAGGCGGTAGAAGATGAAGCGCGTCAGCTCCGCGCTCTCAATATCCCTCCTGATGTCAGCTTCCTATAGCCAGCGGGGGGAAATGAGGGTCAGGGTGGAATGGAGCCCCCAGCTGCACAGAGGGCACGCTGGTGGTGATGCCTGATGATTTTTGCCTTTCCTTTTTATGTGCCCTTTTATATACTTTATATCCTTTATACATTTTCTGCACCCTTTATGTATCCCTTGTACCCCATATCCTGTGTGCCAGTAATTCCTGTAGCCTGATATTCCAGCTTAGTTTAGTAGTTCTGCTGGGCAGAGAGACCAAACATCCTCAGGAAGGGGTCAGYGTGCCCTGAGCTATCTTAAACCCGAGRCTSCAGCCTTGGGTGAARCCTTCTCTCTGGARCATCTTGTGTAAACTGGGCTCTGGCCTCATCYGGGGGGGATTCATYAGAATAGGGGGACATTACTGCATTTGTTAAGTTTCMTRTTWAAGAATCYTAGACAGATATGCTAATTTCTGAAATCTATRAAACTTATATCCTTGCTATATACCAGGGTATGTTTTTCCMGTGAGTTGTGAACCTGGGATCCCAAATACTGTGGTAAAACCCTTTTTATCCCCTTAACTGTGCAGTCTGTGTCATTATTGAAACTGRCTGATCACGGCAACAGTGGGACCCCCCTGCTCACCTCCAGCTGCAGCTCAGGTTTGGTGCCACTCATCACACATGACATGTAGAGCTGGTAGCCCTTGATGCCCAACGCCACTGGCATCCTTCCAGATCCTGGGCCGCCCTGTGATGKCCGGGGACGGTACAGAGCGATGTTGAGCTTCACTGCAGAGAGAAGGGACAGGTAAATGGGTGTTCCTGGGGCTCTGGGGTGGCTACTCAGGGGTCCTGGGTTTGGGGACAGGGATGTTGGGATGGGACCACATGCCCTCACCTTTCCGTCCAGCAGAGGGTCCCTGCAGGTGCAAGGCCACCAGCTGGGTGGGTGACTCCAGTACAAAGCACTTGTGGTCAATGTCCAGGATGTCGAAGGACTGGGAGCGAGTGTAGCGGAAAATGGGTGCCCCGGTATAACTGGCCCTGATGCACTGGAAGGAGACGGGCTCTGTGGGGAGTGAGACAGTCAGTGGGGTGTTGATGCTCCCAGATCCAAGAGTATCCCCCAAGAATATCCTCTGGCTGAGATCACACCCCTGACATCACCCTCGTACCGAAAATATCATCCAAGAAGCTGCCAAGGTCACTGTCAGCAAAGTCCTTGTGCGATGGCAGCCTTAGGAGCTTGGTCACAGCAGCCACCAGGACAGCAGCCTGGCGAAAGGTCCTGGAAGGGTGTCCCTTTGTCACTGTCACCTGGATGTCCACCCCAGGCGATGTCAGCTCCAAGTCCAGCTGAGGCTGTTGGGGAGGAAAGGGGATGCAGGATGAGAGCCTGGCTTCCATCCCATATAGACCCCACCGCTCCCAGTACACCAGCGTTACCTTCTGCAGGCAGAGACACTCAGGGCCGTACAATGTCTCCTCGTTCAGGCTGAAAGGCAAAGGGAGATGGTGAACTCAGGGTCAGGAAYGCAGCATCACATCCCCAAAGTCCTCTCCACAGTGYTCAYTCTTACCTGCTGCTCTCCAGTGTGTCCAAATCGGGGACGAATGCCATTGCTGTCACTGACTGCAGAGTCCTGGGCAGAGACTTGACGGGACCTGCAAACTCGGCTGCYTGCTCCTGCCTGCAGTGCTGCTTGGCTGCTCTCTGAGCCTGCCCTCAGCGTGGCTGGTTTTCAAGAGCCTCCAGAAGGAAGCATCGTCAGAGTGGGATTTCCAGGTTTCGCAACGCCCGGTTTTGCCCAATTCCTCCTTCAGACCGGAGGGCTTGCGGGGGTTGTTGCCACCGAGCAATGCAGTGGGGAGGTGGAGCTCGGAGCTGAGCAGGGGATGCTGCAGGAGCAGAGTGTGGGGCAGAGAGGGGATGATCTGGAGACAGGGCGTGGCGCAGAGCAGAAGRAAGCCCCAGGGCCAGTGTGTGGGGCGGAGAGCAGAGAGGATGTTTGGGATTTTTGATGTGTGGGGCCTGTGACTATGTGCCAGCAGGGAGTTGGACTCGCCCAGCCCCAGCTCCAGCCCCCAGTCCCAGTCCCAGTCCCAGCCCCGAGCCCAGCTGTGATGACACCCATCCTTGTCAGGGCCAGGATGGGATTGTGGCTGCCCCGGAAGGGGCCGGTGGTGCAAGCACTGCCACTCCATCATTTCCCCATGGCTTCCTCCTGCACTGCCCAGACCCACGGTACCACAGGTACACAGCAGAGCCAGCTGTGCCCCTCTGTCACTCCATCATTTCCCCACAGCTTCCTCCTGCACTGCCCAGACCCACGGTACCACAGGTACACCAGGACCAGCTGTGCCCCTCTGTCACACCTCTTGTCCCCATGGCTTCCTCCTTGTCCTAGGTTAGCCACAACACTCCTGCACTGCCCAAACCCACGGTACCACAGGTAAAACAGGGCCAAGCTCTGCCACCCCTCTCATCCCCACTGCCCAACACCAGTGAGTGCAGGACCCTGCTGTCCCCAGGGTTTCTTGTGCCCACTCATGCCACCCTGGGGACATTGGCTTTCAGAGACATGGCCTTCAGGGACAGTCCTCATCCTCACATCCGTCTGTTGTTCCGGAGATTGCACCATGCTGGGAGGGCCGGGGATGTGCGTGGCTGGGCTTGCGTGAACTTGGGCTGTTGGGGTGTTTTCCTGGCACCTGTTTCACTTCCTTGAAAGTGCCATCCAGCCCGGCACAGCTCCTGTGGCCGAGACTGGCACCACCATGACTCACTGTCAGGAAATTGCCAGAAACCCAGAGCTTCCTGGGCACCTCCTGTGCCCCGTTGAACATCCGCTGGCTGTCACACATGCTGGATATCCCCAAAGGCCTGACTCCCCCCTGGGGCAGGGGTCCTCCACACCACTGTGGAAGTCCCCAGGCCCATGGCAGAGGTCCCCAGGCAGCAGYTGGGGTCCTCAAACCATGGTGAGGGTCACAAAGCCATGATGGGAGTTGTGGGCCATGGATCACAGCAGGTGTCCTGAGCCATACCAAGGGTGTCCAGGCTGTGGTGAGCATTCTCTTGCCATGGTGAGGGTCTCCAGGCCATACCTAGGGTATCCAGGSTGTGGTAACAGTTCTCTGGCTATGGCAGGAGCCCCCATGCCATA
>NW_026624088.1:41208-42606 GCF_030028575.1 Malurus melanocephalus | reverse complement strand
GTTCTACGCCGCACGGCGCATGCGCATCGGCAGCTATGAAAGGGCGTGGCAAAAGAGGCGGGGCGCGGTGACGTATGACGCAGAGGCGGGGCTGGGCGGGGCCGGTGGTCGGGGCCGCTGTCAGAGCCGGGGCCACGAGCGGGGTGTGAGGACGCACCGGTGGGTTCCGCGGCAGGGCCGAACGGTGGGGCCGGACCCAGGCGGGCCGGAGGGCTGGGGAGGGAGCGGGGCTGGAGGCGGAACGGGGCGGGGGGCGCGGCGGGGCCCGCTCCGGGCCGGGGGCCTGCGGTCGCGCCCCGGTGTCCTTGGCGCCGCCCGGGCGCCTGGGAGGAGGGGAGCGAGGGGGGGCGGGACCGAGGTATGATTGGCAGTTCTTCGGCCAATGGGAAGGCTGAGCCGCTCCCTCTGGTCCTATCGGCAGCGAGCGGCGCGCAGCCCGGGCGGTGGGGACGGGCGCTGATTGGGCGGCGCGGGGCGGGGGCGGGCCTGGCGCGCGCTCGGGGGCGGGGCGGGGGTCCCGGTGCCCCTTCCCGCGCCCGCCGGCACGCGGAGCTCCCGCGCTCTCCGTGAGGGCCCCCCCGCGCCCCCTCACCCGCTCCGTTCCGTTCTCCCGCTCCGCCAGGCCCGGCCGAGCCCGCCCTCAGTCCGGTGAGCTCCGCTGGGCTCCGCTGGGCCGGGGTCGGCGGTGTAGCGGCCGCAGAGGGTCTGCACCGACCCCCGCCCGCCCCGAGGCCCTCGCCTGCCGCGGCCCCGAAGGTACTCGGTGCTGGATCAGCTGTGGCTGCAGCCAGGGGCTCTGGCCCCGCCGCTTCCTGGAAAGTGGAATTTGTGCTGTTTTTAACCTAGAAAGTATTCCCAAGTCCCAGGTCGTTGCCAAGTACCCGCCATCTAGGCTGACGTCCCTATCCCGGCTGCGGRTGGGTCACATTTAGCACTTTAATCTACTTATTGGCACACTCTGGGCTGTCATCTGTTGTGGGTATTCCTGAGATTTGACCTTTTGGTGAGGTTTGGGCTGTGGCTGGCTGCCCTCCTGCACTTTCCTCGGTTGTCACTTCCAGTGTGATCTTTGCATTCCTGTGTRACCCTGATATCCTTTATCTCAGACTCGGTTTTCTATGTCCTTGCTTCTGGTTCTCTGCTTCGATGCAACTTGCAATTATCCCGACTCAAAGCTTGCCTTGTCTCTGTYCAGGCTCCCAGCTGACTCTCCCGACAAAATATCCACAAAGAGCAGCTAATTCTGCTYGCTTTGGGGCAGGCTCTGGTGTTAACCTCCCTGTTTTCCAGAGAAGTCATGGGATGCTGCTGAGTGACAGCACTGAAACTGGACACCAAACTGGAAATGATGCCGCTGCTTCTGTCCTAAAGTTTTTTCCTCCCGTGTGCATGACAGTG
>NW_026624088.1:35050-40514 GCF_030028575.1 Malurus melanocephalus | reverse complement strand
GCCTTTCAGATAAATACCCATGTTTTTCTGTGTAGATCTGAAGATGGTGAGCTGGGAGAATCCCCAGTGCTGTGGCATTCATGGTCCTGCTGGTCCTGGCAGGATGGAAAGGACAGGATTCCCTTTTTCCTGTGGGTAAATCTRTCAAACACTGGCTGAATTCAGGTGGCTCTGAGTCTTCCTCAGGCTCTTTGAACCAAAACCTTATGGTTTGTAATGGGAATTGTAGCCCTGTTGTGCCACAGAACTACAGAAWCACAGGATATGCTCAGGTGGAAGGGACCCRCAAGGATCATGTCTAACTCCTGGCCCTGCACAGGACYGTCCCCAGRWGKCACACCCTGTGCCTGAGAGCGTTATCCAAATGCTTCYTGAACTSTGTCAGGCTGTAACCACCCCTCTGGTGACCCTGCCCAAGCACCCTCTGGGTGAGGAACCTTTTTCTGATATCCTAAACCTGCCCTGATACAACCYTTGGGTCCTGTCACTGGTCACKGCAGAGGAGAGAGCAGYGAACCAGATTCAGCCAGACAAACCTGGAAGCCTGGTTAGCAAAACATGAGGGTGTGCTGCTTTCTGTAGTCCCTTGTGAAATTTCATTTTAATCTGGTGAACACACAGAAACTGATTTGACATTGGGCTGCTGCTCGTTAAACTGGTCTGGGATATGGAAAGCAGCCAGCTGGGTCACCTCCAGCCCTGGCGAGGAGCTGGGTGGAAAGGGCAGCTCCAAGAAGAGCTGACTTCAAGTGCCTGTGCTTCCTTCAGGGTGATTCTGCCCCAGTGCTTTCCTTGGGCTGCTCTGGAGGGTTGGATGTGTGTAAACCCCATGGCTGACCCTGTGRCCAACCCTCTGGCTGACCTCAGACCTCCCTGCGAGGTGCTGGAACCTCTCAAATGTCCCACACTGGCTCTGGGTTACTTTTCTGGGTTCTCTGGGCAGGGCACAACCCCTCTCTGGGTCTTTCATCTGCACTGACATTCTTGGGTCTGGGATTTAAGGAGAAGCAGTCTGTCCTGGAGCTGGTCTGTGCTGATCTGCACCCCTGCAGCMCTTCCAGCAAGGCTGAGCCCAGCAGKTSAGGKCTCAGCTGRGAGGAGGAGTCCTTTGCACTGCTGTGCCTCTACCTGGCGAGTGATTTTCCCTGTAGGTGGTTTCTGCCCAGCTTTATCTTGGGTGAGTGTGAAAAGAAACCAAGAAGGAGAAAATCTCRGACAAGCAGAGTGGTCACAGAAATTGAAGGCCAGATCTACCTGGGAGGGAGAGTGATGGACTAAGCTGAAATCAAGAATGTGGATGGCTTTGATATGCAGGGAGGTATTATTAGCTGCCAAGCAAACTTGTTTTGGTGACAGGAGAGATGATGATGCTGTGCTTTCAAGGATGGGAGAGGTAGATCTGGCCACTCCTGAGCAAAAACTGCATTTCCAAGCCATGAGGGACAAGGGTGGATGGATTAATCCAAGTTCAAGACTGATCCTAAGCTCACCTCTCCATGCTCWGGGCAGGGGGTGGTCTCTGTTCAATGCTTTCCTGCAGTAATTCCTAACTGACTTTTCTGTTCTCTCYCAACAGGAGCTTGTGTGAGGCCACGGGACAAAAATGCTTAAATTAAGGACTTGTGCGGCAAAGCTGAGGCCGTTGACGGCCTCGCAGACTGTAAAGACAATTTCCCAACACAGACCGGCAGCACCCAGGACGTTCCAACAGCTCAGGTGCTACAGTGCACCAGTGGCTGCCGAGCCCTTTCTGAGTGGGACTAGTTCAAACTATGTGGAGGAAATGTATTATGCATGGCTGGAAAATCCCAAAAGTGTACATAAGGTAAGGATCAGCCTTGCCAGGATGTCGCCTTTGCTTCTCTGTGTGTGTCCGAGCGGGGGGTGCAGGTAAGTGGCACCTCTTTGAGGTGTGAGTTCATCTGGCTGGATGTTTGTGGAGCGTCCTTCTGCCTCGCTGTGCCCAGAAGAAGCAGCAGTGATKCCTTGAGCAGAGCCAAGAGGAGCTTTTTGTGGTGAAGAGGGAACGCCGTGGGCTTGGGACACGGGCACCGTCCKGGATCACAAACGGATACAAGGAATGGCTTCTGGGAATCCACCTCCCAATGCTGTGTTATCCATCTCTGGCTCATCAAGAGGGTTTATTCTGCRGTGGAGGATGGGGAAAAGGGGCAGGAGGGTGTTCTCCACATCGTGACTGATTTCCTGTTTATCTCAGGCACAGCTGGTGTTCCACGTTGGGGCAAATGTAACTAAGCTTGGCTTTGAGCTTGTGTTTGTAAAGCTAGGCTGGTGATCTGCAGACAGGGTCTGGTGGCCAGAGGGA
Source organism: Malurus melanocephalus (assembly GCF_030028575.1). Lineage (NCBI taxonomy): Eukaryota > Metazoa > Chordata > Aves > Passeriformes > Maluridae > Malurus > Malurus melanocephalus. The sequence continues at coordinate 38,188 of NW_026624088.1, read as the reverse complement.
TTCCCACCAGCTGCTCCTGAACTGAAAACTGGGAAAACAATCCAGCTGTGGGCAGTGTGTGCASATCTGTCCTGATCTSRATCYSTTCCAGYAAGGCTGAGCCCAGCAGGGCGGAGGAGTTCTGAAACCTGGCAGCATTTTCCCCCTTCCCCAGTGTTTCACAAGGAAAGTGTTTCTCTAGTGACTAAGTCTCAGCATTACCTGAGGGGTTTTTAGGACAGTGTTGAACTGATGTGCAGCAGGGATTTACTTTATTCATGAAGTGCAGACCAGGACAGAATGAGTGAATGGGCAATTGGGAGTTTAAAAAATCCCAGCACTCGTGGCAGTGTTGATGTGTTTTCAATGGCACTGATCCCACCCACCCAAAATGAAGGTGTTAGAAATTCCTTAACATAGGATTTTCACAAAAATCGTGTGACTTCGTGCTTATTTGCAGGGAAACAGGCAGCTGAGCCAAACTACAGACTGGGAAATCATGAAACACCTTAGTTTGGGTTATGCCCTTTGCCAAATACTTGAAAGCTGCTCCAGCATGTGGTACAATCCCTCTTTTGGAGTTGTGATACCGAATTAAAAGCCTTAATGAGCTTAAATACTTTATTTAAGTATTTAAATTTAAATTGATTTAAAATTTAAATTTGATTAATTGATTTGCTTGATTTCAAAACAAGTGAGGGTTACACCACCTTGTCCCAGTAACAGCCAGACGGCTGAGGCTCACAGAACTGAGCTCAGGATCCCTCTAAAGCCTGGACTATTCTGGGTGTGGCAGGTTTTAGGGGATTTTGGGATTATTTTAAGGGAATTTTTGGAGCAGTTTTAGGGCATTTTCGGGTAATTTTGGGGGATTTTGGAGTAATTTTGGGGGATTTTGGAATAATTTGTGGGATTTTGGGGTAATTTTAGGGGATTTTGGAGTAGGTGATGTAGGTAACATCCATCTTCATGTCTAGACCAGGTCATTTGGGGCCTTGTGCAGTCAGGTTTTGAGCCCCYGTGAGGGTGGAGCTTTCACCAGCACCTCTCCAGGCTCCCAGTCCAATGTTTATGGTAAAGAATTTCAAGGGTGTGATTTCTGGGTGACTAACCMCTGGAAATCAATGTCTCTGGAAGTGCTTCAGTGCAGGAATTTATGGAGGATTTTTCCTCATGCGTGGCTGGGACTGGTTTGTGACAGCAGGAAGATCAGTGTATGAAATGAAATGAAATGAAAAATTAAATGAGGTCTTGCTGTTTTCAGGAAGCAAACCCGAGACTCGTGATGGAGAAAGTGRGTCTTAGGGACTGCTTTTCCAGCAAAACCAAGCAGGAAGGGGTTGGAGCAGGGGGATGGGACTGGATGACCTTCAAGTGTCCCTTCTAAMCTAAACCATTCTGGGATCCTATAAAATCCAGCTACAAGTCCCAAAACTTCTGGTGGGTTTGATGTGGACTTTGCTGGTGCTTCCTGGTGCATTTGGCACCGTTCTGGCCTCGTCTCTTGTATGGACTCCACCTCATTCCAGCTACCTGTTTACCAAGATTCCTTCCCAGCTCCTTTCTGCACTCCTTTKCTCTCTCTGCACTTTTTTCATGGGTTTCCTGTTCCTGCTGAGATGCTGAGCTCGTGTTGGCTCTCATTTTTCATCAGCCTGTGTCCCCTCCTGGGGGAGGACAGTGCCACCACTCCTGTGCCATCCTGCCAGACAGGGGGTCACATCCTGGGGTGGAGCTCTTGGAAGGAGCCTGGATGTTCTGGGGATGTGGCTGAGGTTTATGGCTGAGCACCTTTTTTAAAAGGTGCTGCTTTGGGTTTTGAAGTTAGCTGAGTTTGAAGGTGCTGGTTTTGGTTTTTGAAGTTTTTTGGAAGGTGCTGGTTTGGTTTTTGAAGTTTTTTAGAAGGTGCTGGAAGAATTTGGTTTAGAAGGTACTGGTCTGTCCCTGTTGTGCTGCATCCCACTAGGGAGGGACACATTCAGCTGGGAAGAGCTGGGGAGTCTTTGCTGTTGTCACCAAAAACCTCTGAGACTTCCACAGTCCCAGCTGAGCACAGTGAATGCATTTCCTCTGTGTAGACACCAGGGATTTAAACTGCAGAACAAGCTTTTAATGCTTGTTTAAAAGAGGGAAGGTAAAATTAGGTTGTTTTAGAGGATTTTCTGCATGGAATCCTTTGGCTGAACTTGAGTTTTCAAGTTGGCTGAGCAGAGTAGGATAATAATAACAATAGAATAATAAAAATTAGAGCAGGGTGGGTGAAAGAGGAGGCAAGGGCATGGGGGATGGGTGCAATGGGGTCAATGCTGCTCCTCAATCCTGGAAGTGAGGACAGCACCCTCCTTGCCCCAGGTTTGGTTAGTTTGGGTGCTTGGCACGGCCCTCATTGTCTCTGTGTGCCATGGGTGCTTCAGGGAAGGTGTCCAAGGAGCTGTGGCTGCAGATGGGTGGTACCTGTGCCCACCTGRGGCAGGCTCAGCCTCCCTCAGCCCTCAGCAGTGATGTCTAAAACAGGGCTCACCTGAAACAGAGGCCAGGCAAAGTGAAGAGAATGAAGCAGACAGATTTAATCCAGGCCTGGCTGTACATTGAGGGCAGACAGAGCCTCCTCCTGAGGCTGGACCCAAAATGGACCCCGAGTCATGAGATCTTCCCCTTTTATCAGTTCTGTCTCATGAACACATCGGGCCCCAATTCTGCAATTCCACCTTCAGGTGATGATGTCACCCACCCCAAGTTTGCTCCCCCAATTCTCTGTTGTTTCCATATTTTGGGGCTCTGAGGCAGTGAAGTGTCCTTGGATTTCAGGCTCAGAGAGGAATTGTTTTGTGTGAAGATGGGAGAACAGGAGCTTTAGTGCTGTGCACTACAAGAATACAGATCCATGAAAATATAGAAACTAAAAATCCTACGGGATCAGCAGCAGCCCTGGAGTTTGTGTTGAAATGGGGAAAAAAGACACAGCTCTCCCTGTGGATTTGTACATGGAACAACCCATAACAGAAACTCCTTAACATGGCAGCTTTTGTGACTTTATATTGATTTTGATGACCCCATCACACCTTGGAAAGCTGAAAGTCTTTGGGTTGATAAGGGACTGTTCAGTGACGTGCACAGCATGAACTCATCGGCTGCTGCTCCATAAAGATCACCTGAATT
>NW_026624088.1:31235-33986 GCF_030028575.1 Malurus melanocephalus | reverse complement strand
GGGATTTGCTGGGCATCTGAGGATTTGATTTCACTCCCAGAAATGGCAGAATTCCCTAAAAATGCCCTGAATCTGAGCTCTCTTGTACCCAAAATGTGTACCTGTGTATCATATGTGCATATGACAGATCCTGTATGCATATATATAAATATAGATTATATTCTATATATATATGATTATAAATCTATTATTAAATGAATAATAAACATTATATATATTATCAATGCAAATATATTTCTAGATATAATTATAAATATATTATAAAGTAAATAATAAGTATTATAACTATGATAAAATTAAAATTATTCTAATAATGAATACTATAAAATATATAAAGTATAGATATAAATATAATGTAGAATATAAATATAGAAGATATAGAAAATATATAAATGCAAAAATATATAAAAATATATATTTATATAAATATTTATATTTATATTTATAATATAAATATTTATATAAAATATATAAAAGTATAAAAGTGAATGGAATACTCAGAGCTACCACAGGCTCAGACAAATCAGTGGTGAATAACCCCATCAGTTTATCACTGCTGTTACCTTGGGCAAGTGCCAATTAATTAAYAAAGCAGGATTAAGGCAAAGTTCTCCTTGCTGTGATAAAGCAGGGTAGGGCTGTTCAGCCTCTCCCATGGGGAGATGTGAGTYCCAAAGGCACCTCTGTGCACCCCACAAACCCATGGGGTGGGTTGGATACTTTTGAATTCTAAAACCACATCAGCAGGTTGAAAAGTTTTTATGTTTTTATGGTTTTTTTAATGTTTTTATGGCATTTATCAAGGCCCTGTGCGATGGGGTGGCCCTTGGGATACTCTTGAATTCAAAATCACATCAGCAGGTTGAAAAGTTTTTAATTTTTTATGTTTTTGTGGCATTTATCAGGGCTCTAGTCCTCCCTGTGCCATGGGGTGGCCCTTGGGATATTCTTGAATTCAGGAGGTTGAAAAGTGATGTTTTCATGGCTTTTATCAGGGCCCTGTGCCATGGGATGACTCTTGAATTCAAAATGGCATCAGCAGGTTGAAAAGTTTTTAATTTTTTTGTGTTTTTATGGCATTTATTGAGGCTCTAGCCTGCCCTGTGCCATGGGGTGCCCCTTGGATACTCCTGAATTCAAAATCACATCAGCAGGTTGAAAAGTTGGGGTTTTTTTATGTTTTTGTGGTATTTATCTGGGCTCTAGTCCTCCCTGTGCCATGGGGTGGCCCTTGGATACTCCAGAATTTAAAACCACATAAGCAGGTTGAAAAGTTTTTATGTTTTTGTGGCATTTATCAGGGCCCTGTGCCATGGGATAACTCTTGAATTCAAAATCACATCAGCAGGTTGAAAAGTGATGTTTTTGTGGTGCTTCTTGGGGTCCTAGCCTGCCCTGTGCCATGGGGAGGCCCTTGGATACTCTTGAATTCAAAATCACATCAGCAGGTTGAAAAATTTTTAATTTTTTATGTTTTTGTGGCATTTATCAGTGCTCTAGTCCTCCCTGTGCCATGGGGTGGACCTTGGGATACTCTTGAATTCAGGAGTTGAAAAGTGATGTTTTCATGGCATTTTTCAGGGCCCTGTGCCATGGGGTGGCCGTTGGATATTCCTGAATTTAAAACCACCTCAGCAAGTTGGAAAGTGATGTTTTTATGGCATTTATCAGGTTGGAAGTGATGTTTTTATGGCGTTTATCAGGGCTCTGTGCCATCCGGGCATGGTTCTGGGGAGCAATAAAGCACTTGGTGAAAGTGCTATTGCCACACCCTGTTTGAGTTTAAAGTGAAGGGTTAAAGTGAATTTAAAGTSAACTTTTCCTTTCAAAACAGAATCAAACTGCAGCTCCAAGAGGTGTGAATGGCAGAAAGGAACAAGTTATAAAGGCAGCACCCCTGCTCTGTCCCTGTCCCACCCTCTCCCAGGTGCTCCTTTTCTCTTGCTTATTTTTATTTTCCAGTGCATTAAACAACTTTAAACCACAGAGCAGAGCAGCCAGCCGGGTTCCTGTCCATCCCAAAAACACAGAGCCCATCCCTGGGTGCTTTTCCTTGAGTTCCCACTCCTTAATGGAATGAGGGGGAAAAAAAAGGACATTTTCAAGAGCAGGGATTTGCTTTGCTGATAAAAGAGACTATTTCAGGCTCTGGCTGGAGAAAAAAGGAAAAGATGGCAATGGGAAATTTTAGATTTTGGTTTAAGGCTTCTTCTCAAGTATCACCCGGAGTTCCCACTCCTTAATGGAATAAGGGGAAAAAAAGGACATTTACAGGAGCAGGGATTTGTTTTGATGATCAATTTCAGGCTCTGGCTGGAGGAAAAAGGCTCAAAAAGATGGAAATGGGAAGTTTCAGGATTTGGTTTAAGGCTTCTCCTCAAATGTCACCTGGAGTTCCCACTCCTTAATGGAATGAGGGAGAAAAAAAGGACATTTTCAGGAGCAGGGATTTGTTTTGCTGATAAATTTCAGGCTCAGGGTGGAGGAAAAAGGAAAAGATGGAAATGGGAAGTTTTAGGATTTGGTTTAAGGCTTCACCCAAAGTTCTCAGTCCTGAACAGAATGAGATGTGGAATGGATTGGGATTCTTTAGCAGTCAGGACAGGGTTGGGTGTTTTCTGTCTTCCCTTTGCTCTTCCCCTTGGAGRAGCGATTGTTTATCACTTACAGCGTCAAAATGTTCCAGATTTTATTTCTGTTCCTTCAGCGTGACCTGTTTCTAAATTTATTCACCTTGAGTAGCCATGTGAT
>NW_026624088.1:14301-29810 GCF_030028575.1 Malurus melanocephalus | reverse complement strand
GCACTTGTTAATGCCCATCTGCAGTGGGTACAGGGGCAGAGGTGGCAGCTGCCTCATTTTGAGCTGGTATGGTGGTACCTCTGTGGTGCTGTCATTGGTGTCACCAAAAGGATGGGAAAATTTGAAGAACGGTTAGAAAAAGAAAAACTGGTTGAGGGCTGAACAACACACCTGCTGCTGGGATTTAGGTCTCAGGCCGTTCAGACCATGGAAAGAGGAAGAAGTGTGTTYGATTGCAGGGCAGGAATATTTTTCAGAAAATATTTGGGGTATTTAGAGGGCAGTGACTCCTCCTGGGGAGAAGGAAATGAGCTGGAGGTGCAGGCTGGGGCTCACTGCTSAGAGCAGCAGTTCTGAGAGCAGAGCCAAGGGATGGGCTGTCACTGTGCCCCATCCTGGTGCCACTGCCAAGGGCAGAGGGGTGGCTCTGGGGTTGGCCTCATGACAAAAACAATCCAGATCGATGGGAAGTGGTGTGGCTGGAGTAGTGGGAGAGATTTGGTGCTCTTCTGGTCGAGGCAGTGGTGCCTCCTGCACGGAGCTGGGGGAGACAGCTCTGGGGAATCTGATACAGCTGCAAGACCGAGAAAGAGTAACACAGAAATGAGCGAGTCATTAAGTGAGGCAGAATCACTGAACAGAGARCTGCAGGAAASGTGCAGAGTTCTGGAAAGCACAAAACTGCAGGGGGAGTTTTGGCTTTGACAGCAGAGCTGAGCCCTCCATAACCTCCACTCAGGAGCTGTTTGAGCTGCAAGTGATGACCCTGGTCACATCTGGTCACATTTGGTCACATCTCTTCTTTATTTTTTTTCCTTTCCTAGTCATGGGACATCTTTTTTCGCAACGCCAATGCCGGAGCTGCTCCAGGCACCGCCTACCAAAGCCCCCCTCCGCTGACCAGCAGCCTGTCCACCCTGTCCCAAGCCCAGTTCATGGTCCAGGCCCAGCCTAACGTGGATAAACTGGTGGAGGACCATCTTGCAGTGCAATCTCTCATCAGGGCATATCAGGTAAGGGGATATTGTGGCCAGGAGGGGCTCACAGTGTCCGAGCTGGGCTGGAGTTGGTGTGAACGATGGACATGTTTGCATGGGGAGCATGCAGGACATGAACTGGGCTGCCTGGCTTGGAGCAGGAGCAGCTGATTTGCTGGGGCACAAGCTCTGCTGTTGTTTTGCTGGACAATAGGAAGATTAAACCCACTGTCATCCCAACAGGCTGCCAGGGAGGGGGAGGTTTTCTCCAGCAGGGTGGTTTGGTGCCTTCTGGAAYGCTGCTCCTGTGCCATGTGCTCCTGCCATGCTTAGCAGTGACCTGGAGCACCCATCCTGCCTGCCCCTATTGCTGAAAGAGCTTCTCAGGTCCTAAAATAAAAGCTCAGGAAACATTTCCACCCGATTTGCAACCTGCAACAGGCCTGTGGTGCTGGGGGGTGCAGCTCAGARCAATCCCAGCCTTCTGGGATAAACAAATTTGGAGCAGGAAGGAAACATCCTCTGGGCGGGGCAAGCCAGYGAGGAGAGAACATTTAAATGTGTTTCTACTTCTTTGTTATTCTTTCACTTTTGGTTATGCTCTGGTTTATCGAGTGCGGGGGCTGTAATTATGGCTGTGGTGGGATGTAAATGAACCCAAATTAATGAGCCCAGATTAATGAACCCCGATGCTGTGCAGTTGTGTTCCTGCTGAAGCAGGGGGAAAGTGGGGAATATGGGGAAAGTCCATCATAAAAGACTGTGAATTAAGAAAGGAATTGCAGCACTGGGTGAGTCCAAAGGTCTGAGTCCAAGACAGCACCTCTGCCCTGCCTGCCTGAGCAGCTGTGCTGCTKATGTCAGCACTGGGACCTGTTTGTGAGGTCCTGCATGGCTGATTCCATGGGAAATGACCACCTTGTCATCTCTTGAGCAGCTCCTGCCAGTGGAGCAAACAGGCAGATGCCAAATTTGAGTGTGTGGGCACTGATGCAGTTGGARGTGATGCCTAAAACAGGGCTCACCTGAAACAGAGGCCAGGCAAAGTGAAGAGAATAAAGCAGACAGATTTAATCCAGGCCTGTTTGTACATTGAGGGCAGACAGAGCCTCCTCCTGAGGCTGCACCCAAAATGGACCCCGAATCACGAGATCTTCACCTTTTATCAGTTCTGTCTCATGAACACATCTGGCCCCAATTCTGCAATGACACCTTCAGGTGATGATGTCACCCACCCCAAGCTTGCTCCCCCAATTCTCTGTTGTTTCCATATTTTGGGGCTCTGAGGCAGTGAAGTGTCCTTGGATTTCAGGYTSAGAGAGGAATTGTTTTGTGTGAAGATGGGAGAASAGGAGCTTTAGTGCTGTGCACTGGAGAAGTACAAGAATACAGATCCATGAAAATATAGAAACTAAAAATCCTAAGGGATCAGAGGCACTGCTCAGTGATTTGACCACAAAATCTGTAATCTCTGGAGCACGGCCGTCTCTTCTTCAGGCTCTGAATGGCAGCAGAGGATGATGATGGCTCTTGGATTATTTTTCTAAGCTGTTTGTAGTGAGAAATCCACCCCCCTCCCTGCCCTGGGGTCACAGGAAGGCAGGAACTGCAGGGGGATGTGCAGGTGGGGAGGTTCGGGATGGTGTGTGGGGTCCATGGGGAGAGTCTATGGGGTTCAGGACAGATTATGGGGTAAAGGGTAGTATATGGGGTTCTGGACAGTATGTGGGTTCAACAGTGTAGGAGGTTCAGGACAGTGTATGGGGTAAATGGCAGTGTATGGGGTCAGGATAGTATATGGGGTTCGGGACAGTGTATGGGGTAAAGGACAGGGCATGGGGTTCAGGACAGGTATGGGGTAAAGGACAGTGTATGGGTTCAGGACAGTTTAGGAGGTTCATGACAATATAGGGAGTTCAGGACTGTATGGGATCAGGACAGTGTATAGTGTTCAGGACAGTTTATGGGGTCAGGAAAGTATAGGGGGTTCATGACAGTATAGGGGGTTCAGGACAGTGCATGGGGTAAAGGATTCAGGACAGTGTATGGGGTAAAGGATGGGAAATGGGGTCAGGACAGTGTATGGGGTTCAAGCAGTGTATGGGGTCAAGACAGTGCATGGGTTCTGGACAATGTATGGAGTAAAGGACAGTGTATGGGGTTCAGGACAATGTATGGGATCCAGGACAGGATATGGGGTCAGGGCAGTGTATGGGGTCCAGGACAGTGTATGGGATCCAGGACAGGATTTGGGGTCAGGACAGTGTATGGAAGGATGAAAGGTGAAGGAAGCCCTGCGTGTGATTGGTAACCCACTTAAAACCCCACACAATTAATTCCTTCCGTGGGTCGAGCTTGYTTTGCCCTGTAATTACAGATGATTAATGACTGCTCTGCCATGGCATCAATGATGGCTCCTGAATTATTGCAGCTGGGTTTGCATGTCCCAGAATTAAAACTCCATTATTAATTTTGYGTTGTGCCGTGGTTTGGCTGGGCAGAGCCCTTACAGACCATATTGTCCCACCTTCCCTGGCCTGGGCAGGGACACCATCCCCTATCCCAGGTTACCCCAAGCCTGGACCAACCTGGCCTTGGGCACTTCCAGGGATGGGGCAGCCCCAGTTCAGTGGGCACCCTGTGCCAGGGCCTCCCCACCTTCACAGGGAACAATCCCTTCCCAAAATCCCATCCAACCCTGCCCTCTGGCACTGGAAGCCATTCCCTATGTCCTGTCCCTCCAGGCCTTTATCCAAAGTCCCTTTTCAGGCCCTGGAATGGCACTTGAGATCTCCCTGGATCTGTTTGTTCCTCAGGCTGAGCACCTCCAGCTCTCCCAGCCCTGGCTCCAGAGCAGAGGGAGCCCTTGGAACATCATTCTTGTTCCTTATTTTGGACACTAACGAGCAGCACGGCTCCTGTGGGGAAAGAGCTGTTTTCTTTGCTCCCACACTGATTCGAAGATTTGATTTGAGGATTTTCTGTGTTACCTGCTCACTGCTGAGGTGATCTGAAAGCCACCAGGTGTCCTCAGCTCAAAGCTGTTTGCTGCACTAAGCAGACTCCTGGTGCCACTGAGAGCATCCCCAGCACAGGAAGCTTCCATCCTGCTGAGTGATGGGCTCACCCCTGTGCTCGGCTGCAAGGTGGACAGGCCAAGCAAATAATTCACAGACTCAGCTGGCCCAGAGGAGCTTTCCTGTGCTCTGGGCTGTGGTGCCACCTGGGTGCTTAATTCAGTTTGCCAAACCTGGTGTCAGRCAGAGCAGAGCAGTCCTGGTGGCTGCTGCCACTCTGCTGTAGGTGACACTAAACCAAACCTCTCCAGGCTTCAGCTGCAGCTAGAATTGATGTAGCTCTGCAGAAAATGTAAAAAAAAAATTATAACTTTTTATTTTTTTTTTGAAGGAATGTCTCTTCAATTAACTTGTTTTAATGACTAATCTGTGTTGTTGCTTCCAGGTCAGGGGTCACCACATTGCAAAGCTTGATCCTCTCGGCATTAGTTGTGTAAATTTTGATGATGCGCCAGTAACTGTTTCTCCAAACGTCGGTGAGAATTACTCTGCAAATTAATTCTAATGTAATTTAACTTTTTTACCCCTCCCCTCTTTTGTTTTTCTCTCCCTTTTTTGGTTCCTGTTCTCCTTTCCATTCCTGACGCATTTCATAGATTCGAGGGCATCATGTAGCACAACTCGACCCACTGGGCATCTTGGATGCAGATCTGGACTCCTCCCTTCCAGCCGATATTATCACATCCACAGACAAACTGGGTGAGGGCTTTGAGAGCAGTTGATGCTGCATTGCTTGAGCTCCCTCCCCTCTCTCTCACAGCTTCGTAGGTAGATTGCTTCACAGGTCGGGGGGCTGAAGTTTCCTTAGTAATGATCACTCTCAAATTGTGGCTGCCAGCAGCAGCAGCGCAGTTGTGCCACCCTCCGGCTGTCACCCCGGTGCCCAGCTCATGTCCCTTCAACCAGTGCCAATCAGTGATGCCACTGACCTTGCTCACCCGGAGCTGGAAGCAATTGCATCTTGTGGAAATGCAAAGCAGAGAGGTTTTGTGTCGGTTGAGAGCTGGAGGTCTGTTCTCTCAGCTCCTCTTGCTGCTCCCTCCAGCGCTGGGAGTGAATGTACTGGGTTTGTCTCTGCAGGGCTGAGGTTGCCCTGCTGAACYTCCAGCTTGCCCCAGCATCTCCAAGACCTTTAATTACCCTTTTTCCAAGACTGAGYTATGAGTTCCTGCTGGTGATCATAACAAGGAAGCTTTGGGATGCATTCCTGTCCAAGCAGGGAGGTGGAAATCCCAATGAGTTTGAGTGAGARCTGCATGAGTGTTGTGCAGAAGCGTGTGGTGCCCAAGACTTGAAATCCTAATCCAAAAGTGCTTCAACCCAGCACCTCTCCACGTGCTTTYGAGCTGATCTCTGTAGTTTGCTGCCATTCTCCTCACCAGGATGAGGTTGCTGAGCTCTGTCACCTCCCTGGTGCTTCCCAGGGCGGTTCCCTGGCAGCCCGGAGTGCTCCATGCTCATGCTCCTAACGTAGAGTAGAGCAGCAGTGATGATTACTAACCTCAATCTGATCAGAACGCACSGTGCATGTCAACCACCTTGATTCCTCATTCCCTGTCTGCCAGCWCAGGGACAGAGCCCTGGACCTGCTGGAGCTGCCCACGGGATTGCCAGGAGCAGTAGGGGAGGGAGTAGGATTTGGTTGGAGCAGTTCGCTGGATGATGAGGAAGCTGCTTCATCCCACAGTCTGCACTCTGACATGCTTCTTTGGAAGACTGAGCCTTGGCTGAACCTCAGGAGCCCAGATTGGAGCAAGTSCTGAGATATTTTTGATGGCAAGAGGTGGGAAAATGATGGCTGTGAGCCCAAGTGTGGGGGAGTACACACGTACTCATAGTCACCATCGCGAGGAAAGCACACAAGAGCCATTTTAGGTGACCTTGGAGCCACTCACCTTGGCTTGACCAGACTTCAGGAGCCATCCAGCTCCAGACTGGAGCATGTCCTGAGATATTTTTGATGGCAGGAGATGGGGAGATGGTGGCTGTAGGAGAATACACACGTGCTCGTAGTCAGCACTGCAAGGAAAACAGACAGGAGACTTTTTGGGTGACCTTGAAGCACTCACCTTGCCTTGGCCGAACCTCTGGAGCCATCCAGCTCTAGATTGGAGCATGTCCTGAGATATTTTGATGGCAGGAGATGGGGAGATGGTGGCTGTCGGAGAATACACACATGCTCGTAGTCAGCACTGCAAGGAAAACAGACAGGAGACTTTTTGGGTGACCTTGAAGCCACTCACCTTGCCTTGGCCGAACCTCAGGAGCCATCCAGCTGCACATCAGAGCATGTCCTGAGACATTTTTGATGGCAAGAGGTGGGGAAATGGTGGCTTGAGCCCATGTGTGAAAGAATAACATGCTCGTAGTCAGCACCACGAGGAAAGCAGACAGGAGAATTTTAGGTGACCTCAAAGCCACTCACCGTGGCTGGGTAGCAGAGAGRATGAGGAAAGGCTTTCCCAGCTCAGGGTTTTTGGCCTGTGCTGTGGGGAAGCAGAGCAGGAGARGAGAGTCCTGAAGCCTTGTGCCTGGTGAATGTGTGTCCCTTGTGARAGCAGAGCAGCATCTGGATGAAACCCRGAGGAAGGAGCTGCGAGYGGTGACAGTGATGACAGTGGTGACAGTGACAGTTGTCCCGTGGCAGGAAAGGGAGCTGGCTGTGGGGACAGTCACCCTGCTGCTCAGGGAGTCACAGATTCAGAGTGGCCTGGGTTGGAGGGGACCTTAACAAGTGATCTGGTCTAACCCCACTGCCACAAGCAGGGGCACCTTCAGTTGTCCCAGGTTGCCCCAAGCCTTGTCCAAGCTGGCCTTGGGCACTTCAAGGGATGGGGCAGCCACAGCTGCTCTGGGCTGTCTGTGCCAGGGCCCCACCCTCACAGGGAAGAATTCCTTCCCTCTGTCCAGTCTAACCTTGCCCTCTGTCTGTGCAGCCTTTGGCCCTGGTGCTGGTGCTGCAGACCCTGATGGAAAGGGAAAATACACCAAAATACACATAAAGGTCACAGCAGGATCTCCCAGAGCTTTCTCTCTCCCAGGCTGGACACCCCCAGCTTTCCCMGCCTGTCTCCAGAGCAGAGGGGCTCCAGGCCTTGGAGCATCTCYGTGGCCTCCYCWGGAYTTGCCCCAGCAGGTCCACYTTGCCCTGGGGACCCCAGTGCTGGAGGCAACACTGGTGGGGTCTCGCCTGAGTGGGAAGGGTGGAATGTCCCCCTCAGCCTGCTGGTCACACTTCTGATGCAGCCCAGGACATGTGTGGATTTCTGGGTTGTCAGAGCATGTGGCTGGCTCATGTCTGGTTTTTCATCCACTAGGACCTCAAAATCCTTCTCTACAGAGCTGCTTTCCCTCCCTCCCTCCATCCATCCCTCTGTCCATCCCTATCCATCCATCCCTCCCGCCATCCCTCTGTCCATCCATCCCTCTCTTTTTCCATCCATGCATTTATCCATCCATCTGTAATCCCTTCCTCCATCCCTCCATCCATCCCTCCATCCATCCCTCCATCCATCCATCCATCCATCCATCCATCCATCCATCCATCCATCCATCCATCCATCCATCCATCCATCCATCCATCCATCCATCCATCCCTAATCCCTCCCTCCATCCCTCCATCCATCCCTCATCCATCCATTCCCTAGTCTGTGCTGGAACTGGGGATTACCCTGTTACCCCAAAACCCACTCTCATTCATAAGTTTTTTCATAAGTTCTATTACAAAACGAATTATTTATTTCATAGACACAAAACTAACAGACATAAGACTTTAARCAGGCTGTTTACTACACAGCAATAAACCAAAAAGAACTACTAGTGAAAAAAATAAATAAAATACAGTGCAGGGTAAAGGTACCTGTATTACAGCTAGCAAAGAAACAGCACAGCCACTTCAACACTCAGTGGTGTCACCTGGCTGAGGGGGCCCATCATTCTGCTGTCCCTGTCACTGATGGAGGAATTAAACCCTGCTGGTCCCAGCAGATATCCTTGAGATGTTGCTGTTGGGGCGGATGCGAGACACAAACATGGACAGTACCTCATAAAGGGCAAAAAAGCCCTTTATTTTTATTTTTTAATTATTTTAATTTATTATTATTATTATTATTATTATTATTATTATTATTATTATTATTATTATTATTATTATTATTATTATTATTAATTATTTATTAAAAAATGCAGTCCCATATATACTTTTATGTTATTAATCATGTTACATATTCATTGGCTACTGAACTACCACAATAGATTAATTGGCCATTATTAAACTACAACACACACTATTGGTCACCTGTAGCATAAGCATTCAAGCACTCAGAAATTCAACAGCCTTGKTGCTGTTTTTCTCCTTCTGTTGTTTAAATTTCTTACTTCTGTTGRTGCCACATTCTCATGGGWAGAAATTCATTATTTTTCTCCTCACGGGCTTTTCTCAGGAATAGAAGCTCTCCATCTCCAGATTAAGATAAACTGTYGGTCTCTGCATTGAGAGACACTGTTCCCTACTGCTTTCCCCTTCAGGGTTCAGAGGGGAGGTCAGTTCAGAGAGCTGCTGGCTCTGCTGCTTCCCCAGGTTTGTTCCAGCCATGTCCTGGCTGCAGAGGACACAGAGCCCAGGGTGATCCATGCACAATTCCCCCCTGGCAGCGCTGGGTTGGCTGCATCATCACACCTGTAACAACATCTGGAGCAACATCTGTGACAACACCTGTGACAACATCTGGGAGAAGCAGTCCAGCTTCCATTTTTCCACTGCTTTCCASTTGGCTTTTTCCACAAGCCAAGCACTGTGTCCCAGTGTGGCTCACCATGGTGGGAAGCATTCAGGCATGGCTCGTTCAGTGGCTGGAAGGGAACCTCAGCACAGGATCTCTGGTCTGAGCAAGCCCTTAAGCTTAATCCCTGTTCCTTTGTGGCTTTCTTGTTAAAATACCTGCCATTGTGGCTGCTGGTGTTGGTTTGATTCCCAGGAAGCCACGAGTTTGTATGAAATAATGTGTTCTGGGAGCAAGATATGATGGCAGCTGCTGGCGTTGTGTCTCATGGTAGAAGCCCACACTCAGGTGGCTGGAACTKAGCAAAGGAACTCTTTTTTTATCTTGCTGTAAGTGTGATTTATGCTGAGTAGATTTTCCCCTGGTGTTGTTACCTTGAAAAACCTCATCTGGTCAATCCCAGCTGTAACTGGGTGAATTTAGCTTGCAAACAACGTTCAGGAAGTGGGGAAGGAGCTGTAGTGATGCAGAACATGGAACTCTGGCTGGGCCTGAGGCTGGATGTCCCCTGCTTGTGGCAGAAAAAGCCAATTTCTAAGCAGATCCTGCTGGCTTTTTTTCTCTCTTTTTTTTTGCTTTGAAAGATTATGTAACATTTGACAAGGCAATTATTAACAGGAGTGGTTTTGAAACCTGGGAACAATCTTGTTTCCTCTTTCTGAGCARTGAAGTCCTTTAAAGGTCAGCTTTTGTGGTGTGAGCTCTGTTRCCAGCAGTTTAAGTGGCAGTGCTGCGATTCAAAGGAGTTGGATGGTTAATCTCAGAAATGGATCTTTCTTCTCAATTGCCTTTTGTTTAGCAACTGGTTTGGTTCTGGTTTGGAATCTCTTTGSATTAAGCAGTGCAATCTTTGGGGAAAATGTCAGAGGGAGAAAACCTGCCCAGGGCTATTCAGACTGACTGGTGGGGCTGGAGCCACCAAATTCCCCTTGTCTTTTCTRTTTAAAAAAACAAAGTCATCTCATGCTGGTCTTCCACTGCAGCTGCTCTGGCATGGTAAATGTGTAAAACAAGGACAGAATGACCACAGGAACTCAGTATGAGTCTGAAAATAGAAAGGAATAGTACTCAGCACGCTGAAATGTGGGTGGTGTGTGGAAGGCTGTGTGTGTCCAAGWGTCTGTCTGTCTGTCTTTCTCCCCGTGGAAGGCAGGCAGCTGCCTCTGCCTCATGGCAAGGGGAATTGATGGAAATCCTCCTCCAGCTCAGGAAGAGCAGGGCCAGCCCCTGTGGGGAGCTGGGCTTGAAGCCCTCCCACCTTCCCTTTCCCTGCTTTGGGGAAGTGTCTGATGTTCCCTGCTGACCCAAAGGATCAGCGTTTCCCAGGCCTTTTCTGTAACCTGGGTGAGATTGAGGTGCTTGGGTCACCTAACCTGGCCAGGCAGACAGCTCTGGTGCTGCACATTTGCTGCTGCCTGCACCAAGCACAGCCATCCTCACTGCCTTCCTCTCCAGCTGCCTGCTTGTTCAACACCCCAATTTCCTCCTCTGTGCAAACGCAGCACCCTCGGGTTGACCTTGAAATGCTCCCAGTGGCAGCAACAGCAAACCCTCCGGAGCAGGTGGTGGTGGGAGGCAGCTCCCTGCTCTGCAGAGGGTCCCCTGGGATGCAGCTTGGGAGGATGCTTTTGGTGCTGCAGATGAAGGTGCAGCTGGGCAGGATGCTCTTGGTGCAGATGAAGATGCCCCTTGGCAGGATGCTCTTGGTAGATGCTCAGGAAGATGCAGTTTGGGAGGATGCTCTTGGTGCTGCAGATGAAGGTGCAGCTGGGCAGGATGGTGGTGCAGATGAAGATGCAGCTTTGACAGGATGCTCTTAGTGGTGCAGATGAGGATGCACCTTGGCAGAAGCTCTTGGTGATGGCAGGTGAAAGTGAAGTTTGGTAGGATGTTCTTGGTGCAGATGAGGATGCAGCTGAACAGGATGCTCTTGGTGCAGATGAAGATGCCCTTTGGCAGGATACTCTTGGTGGTGATGAGGATGCAGCTTTGACAGGATGCTCTTGGTGGTGCAGATGAGGATGCACCTTGGCAGGATGCTCTTGGTGGTGATGGCAGGTGAAAATGCAGCTTGGCAGGATGCTCTTGGTGCTGCAGATGAAGGTGCAGCTGGGCAGGATGGTGGTGCAGATGAAGATGCAGCTTTGTCAGGATGCTCTTGGTGGTGCAGATGAAGATGCACCTTGACAGATGCTCTTGGTGGTGGTGGCAGGTGAAAATGCAGTTTGGGAGGATGCTCTTGGTGGTGATGAACATGCAGCTGGACAGGATGCTCTTGGTGAAAATGCAGTTTGGCAGGATGCTCTTGGTGCAGATGAAGATGCCCCTTGGCAGGATGCTTTTGGTGGTGCAGATGAAGATGCAGCTCTGACAGGATGCTCTTGGTGCAGATGAGGATGCACCGTGGCAGATGCTTTTGGTGGTGATGGCAGGTGAAAGTGAAGTTTGGCAGGATGCCCTTGGTGAAGATGCACCTTGGCAGGATGCTCTTGGTGGTGGTAAATGAAGATTCCAGGCTTGCCCCTCTCCCATTGAGGAGATCTCAAACCATGCAGCTCAACTGCTCCCCAGTGTCTGATGCCCCCCCTTCCCTTCCCTTCCCCTCCCCTCCTGCTCCTCCCTGCTCTCATCAGGATTTCTCTCCTGCCTAGTCCGTAGTCATCCTCCATCCCAGCCCTTTTTTAACCTCCRATGGGTTCTGACTGTATTTTAAACACTGTATATTTTAAACTTGTGCTTTCCATGCCTAATTGTCACAGTTTCAGGGTTTTTTTACTAACTTTGACTGCGTCTCTCTATCTTCTCCCTCTCTGCACCCCCCTCCCTGCCCCCCCAGACCTCGCAGTTTTCAAGGAGCGGCTGAGAGTGTTAACAGTAGGAGGTATGCAATTAATGAGCCCTTAACCCTCTGGAGTGCAGGACTCTCTTTGAATAGGTTATTCTGGGCATGAACTGAGCTGGTAAAGTGGACCTCTGGCATCTCCCACCACTCCCMTGAGTTTTGTGACATGTTTTAATTTGTACTCAAAAGTCTTGATGTAGGTGTGTGCTTAGTACACTTTGCCTTGTAGAAATCCTCAGTTTGAGCCTCGCTGGCCTTTTCTCTACCGTGTTTGCATGCCTGGCTTGCTGGAGTACATGTTTTGTCGTGAACATTTAATTTTGCAAGGCCTCAATCTCCCTCATTGGTTCAAAGCTCCTAAAAATTCAAGCTGTCCCCTGGTTTTCTCGCAGGGAAAATTTGGCAGCTCGTCCCTTGTCTTCCTCTGCCTATAAATAGTGAGTGTTGTCAGAGCTGGCAGGCTGCAGCAAAGCAGAAGCAAAGATGATTTAAATGTCCTAAAACTCCTGACAAAAATCTGATCCTCCCCAAAGTGTGCCAGGGTGTCATCAAAATATCACAGCAGAACACACCAGAGCCCTGTGCTGCAGGGCTGGAACCCTCAGTGAATTCCTGAGGATTCCCTGACGCTTCAGCAGGCAGTTTGTGTGGGATGCTCGCCGCTGATGCTGCTTCTCCTCAGGATTTCTGTTGGAATGGGAACCAAAGAGAAGCCCCAGAGATGTGGGGCAAACCCTTGACTGGGTCAGTGTTCCCTGTCCTGGGATTCTGGTGTCCAGGAAGGTGCTGTGAGCAGCRGGGRGATGGACAGCAGGGGCAGCCAGGAGTGTGTCCACTACAGACTGACTGGAGCTGTCCYTCAAGGCTKCACASGGATCACAGAATCCCAGAATCAATCCCAGAAACATAGAATCAATCCCAGGAACCTAGAATCATAGGGATCACAGGCATCACAGAATCCCAGAATCAATCACAGAATCCCGGAATCAATCACAGAATCATAGAATCACAGGGATCACAGAATCCAGAATCAATCATAGAATCCCAGATTCAATTCCAGAATCATAGAATCACAGGGATCCCAGAATCCCAGAGTCAATCACGGAAACATAGAATCACAGAATGACAGGGATCACAGAATCCCAGAATCATAGAATGACAGGGATCACAAAATCCCATCATCAATCCCAGAATCATAGAATGACAGGGATCACAAAATCCCATAATCACAGAATCCCAGAATCAATCTCAGAAACAGAATCACAGGGATCCCAGAATCCCAGAATCAATCGCAGAATCATAGTATCACACAGAATCAATCACAGAATCACAGAATTCCAAAATCAGAGTCTCAGAATCACAGGGATCACAAAATCACAGAATCACAGGGATTACAAAATCCCAGAATCAATCTGAGAAACAGAATCACAGAATCCAAGAATCAGTCACAGAATCACAGGGATCACTGAACCACAGAATCCCAGTATTCCAGAATCACAGGATCACAGAACCCCAGAATTTCAGAATCCCCAGGGTTGGAAGAGACCTTCACGATCTCCCAGTCCAAGCCCTGCCCTGACACCCCAACCCACCCACGGCATCAGCCCCACATCCAATGTTTGTTAAACACAGCCAGGGATGGTGACTGCACCCCCTCCCCGTGCAGACCATCCCAGTGCTTCATTACTCCTTTAGGATTTCTTATTACGCTTTTTAGGATTTTTAGAACCCAACCTCCATTTCCCTTGGCTGTGTCCTCTGGTTCTGCCAGAGGAGTGACCATGACCCACGATGAGCCATGTCCAGCCCTGTCCTCATGGAATCACAGTCTGGCTCAGGCTGGAAGGGGTTTTAGGTAAAACTGTCCATTCCACTGTCCCAGGGTGCTCCAGCCCTGTCCAGCCTGGCCTTGAACCCTTCCAGGRATGGGGCTGTCCACAGCTCACTGTCCTTTCCTCCCCAGAGCCAGGAATGGACTTTTAAGGTGAAGTTCAAGGAAGGGGCCAGCTCAGGAGGGGTCAGTTTTTGTCTCCTGTTGCCCTAAGGAAGGTGTTTAGGCTGTGTCCCCATCCCCTCTCAAAAAGAGCCCCCAGCTGGGGTTCTGGGCTGGTTTGGAGTTGTGGTCACTGTGTCCCCTGTAGCTCCTCCCCAGGGTTAGGAAACACCCCCAAATCTGTTGGGAGCGTGGGAGGGATGAGCAGGAGCCCCAGGGAGGTGCCAGGGCTGTTGTGAACCCACTCCTTCATCCAAACTCTGCTTCAGGAGAGTTCTGGAGACTCCTCAATTCCTCTGCTTCTGCTTTTCTGCATCATTTCAGCGAGGTCAGCACTGACCTCCTCCTCTGTGCCTCAGTTTCTCCAAAGAGGCACCTCTGATGGCTTTGGATGGGATTTAGGACWGCAGGACCCACCTGCAGCCCTAAATCCCAACTCCAGGCCCAGCCCAGCTCCCCACAGCCCCCATACCACGAGTAGGAGCTGCCAGCACCAAAGGGAGGAGATTTGCTGAGCAAAAGCTCATAATTAAAACGCTGTTAATTGGGCTGAAAGGGTGTCTGGGCAGCAAAGCCCTGAGTGCTCCCGGGCTGAGCTATTCAGGAGAGTCCGTCAGAGCCCTGTTGCTGTTTCTCTTTCTTGCTTTTCCCTCCTTGGGGTTTTGTCTGTTTAGTTTTGTCTGTTTTGACTGTTTTTTCCTCCGTTTGTTCAATTCCTGCCATGTGTTGACACCTCCGGTGTGCTTGGTGCTCCTCAGCTCCTGTTTCTTTCCTCTCCCCTCTGTTATAATTTATGGTTTATTTTTTGTGTTCCYGGGGCTCCAAACTCCCTGACTCACCCCAGATTTTAATTACCCATTTCCCCACATCRCTTTGTGGTTCATTTCCTGTGGTGTCTTCCATAATAACTCCCGTTGTTCTGTGCTTAATGTATTTTTGTTTAATTACGGCTTGGTTTTTTTTATCCATATAAACCTCCTCCATGCTTATTATTTTTTTTTTTTACGCTGCTTTTTTTTTGTCCCTTCCCCACCTGTCCCAAACACAACCGGTGTGACGGCATCCCCGTCCCTCTTCCTTCCTTTCTTTCTCTCTCTCTCTTGTCCCACCCATGACAAATCCTGCAGGTTTTTATGGGCTGGATGAATCTGACCTCGACAAAGTTTTCCACCTCCCCACGACCACTTTCATCGGTGGAAATGAATCAGCTCTTCCTCTGAGGGAAATCATCCGTCGGCTGGAGGTGAGGATTCTGGGATTTTTTCTTTTTTTTTTTGGAAATGATAGGAAATTTTAAAAAAAAAAAAATTTTGGAACAAATATTTTGGAAAGAATTTCTTGGAAAAAAAATTTTTGGAAAAAAATTATTGAAAAAAAATTTTTGGAAAAGATTTCTTGGAAACAATTTTATGGAAAAAATTATTGAAAAAAATTTTTTGGAAAAAATGTTTTGGAAAAGAATTATTGAAAAAAAATTTTTGGAAAAAATGTTTTGGAACAAATTTTACGGAAAAAAATTCTTGGAAAAAATATTTTGGAAAAAAATTCTTGGAAAAAACTTCTTGGAAAAAATTTATGGAAAAAAATTCTTGGAAAAAATCTTTTGGAAAAATATTTTTGGAAAATTTTGGAAAAAATGTTTTGGAAAAAATGTTTTTTGAAAAAATGTTTTTTTGAAAAAATGTTTTTTGGAAAAAATGATTTTTGGAAAAAATGTTTTTTGGAAAAAATTTTTTGTAAAAAGTTTTTTTGAAAAAATTTGGAAATCTTTTTTGAAAAAACTTTGGAAAGTCCTGGGTCATGCTTCACATTATAAGATTTTTCAGTTTGGGATTCTCA
>NW_026624088.1:11013-12415 GCF_030028575.1 Malurus melanocephalus | reverse complement strand
GGCGTGGAGTTCATGTTCATCAACGACCTGGAGCAGTGCCAGTGGATCCGGCAGAAGTTCGAGACGCCGGGCATCATGCAGTTCACCAACGAGGAGAAGCGCACGCTGCTGGCCAGGCTGGTCCGCTCCACCAGGTACCCCGGGGGCTTCACCCTCTCCACACCTTCCCCTGAGGGTTTGCTCCAGCCAGAGGTGTGCTGTCACCAGCTGAGTCACATCTTGACATCATCTGTCACCGTCGGCTTAACGAGTGGGTGACACCAGCCTGGCAGGCTCGGSTGCTGGCAAACAGCCCGAAAATGGGGATGATCTGGAAAGAAAAGGTCTCAAAATCAGGATTAAGTGCGGCACGGTGTTGGAGAGGGGTGAAATGGGCAGCTGAGCTCTGTGGGAAGACACTGAAGTGACTTTGTGTGCTGCGTGGTGCCAGCTTGAGCATCAGCCACTGCTGTGGCTCCCCTGGTGCAGTCTCTGTCCCTTTTCTGGTTTGTGTCCTCAGCTGAAACCCTGGCACTGATCCATCCCTTCCTCCCTCTGTCCATCCCTCCCTCTGTCCATCCCTCTGTCCCTCCCTCCCTCCTTTGTCTCCCAGGTTTGAGGAGTTCCTCCATCGCAAATGGTCTTCGGAGAAGCGTTTTGGTCTGGAGGGATGCGAGGTGCTGATCCCAGCCTTGAAGACCATCATTGATAAATCGAGTGAGAAGGGAGTGGATTATGTGATCATGGGAATGCCCCACAGGTAASCTCACCTCAAGGTGCTGCTGGGTGCGGGGAGCAGGCAGGGGGATTTGATTGATGCTCTGGATGAGGGTGAGGCAGTGAAGTGTCCTTGGATTTCAGGCTCAGAGAGGAATTGTTTTGTCTGAAGATGAAGGAGATAAAGAACAGGAGCTTTAGTGCTGTGCACTGGAGAAATAGAAGAATACAGATCCATGGAAATATAGAAACTAAAAACCTTAAGGCATCGGCGTTTGGTGCCGTGGGTCTGTTGAGGTGTCAGGGCATGGGTTGGACTGGAAGATCTTGAAGATCTCTTCCAACCCTGGTGATTCTGGGATTCTGTGAGTCTGTGATTGACTCTGTGACTCTGTGATTGATTCCGTGACTCTGTGATTGATTTTGTTGCTGTGGGATTCTGAGATTTGGCACTGGGGGCCAAACTGGTTTCCGCCATCCCCTGAGTGGTTTTGCTTGGTGATGAAGCTCAGGTGAAGAGTTCAGGCCTTGGCTGCTCTCTGCTCATCGGGGTCTTTCCAGCTTTGTTGCTGTTGGAGCAGCCACAACACAAGGCAGTCAGCAGCCTTGCAAAGGGCCAAAAAYCATTAATTCCAAAAATCAGTCTCATTTATTCACTCGTGGGTGTTTTATAATTCATGTTACATGTTCATTGGCTGCTAAACCA
>NW_026624088.1:7391-8853 GCF_030028575.1 Malurus melanocephalus | reverse complement strand
CTAAGCTGGGTGGATTTTGGTGGGGGAAAATGGGAAAATTGGGCCGGTGGGAAAATGGGAAAATGGAGTAATTCGTCTCTTTTTTGTTTGATGTGTCCCTTCCCTGCTGTCACTTTGCTCCCCCATCCTTCCCCTCCATCTTTGGAGATAATTTTGAGAGGGCCTTGCCCACCCTGAGTTCCCATTGCTGCTTTCTTCACCTCTGAGTGAAGATACACAACCCCTGATGGGAAGACAGGGAGTGAGGGGCACTCCCAGGCAATCTGAGCCCCACACCCTGAGGATCCTGGCTGTAGGGTCTCAGTGTGACAGGGACAACCATTGCTGGGACTGGGAAAGCCACAGGCAGCTGGAGGCAGCTCTCACACCCCGCTGGGAAGGGGCTTTGTGTGCTCTGGGATTCACTGCACCCCTGTCTCCAACCCCAGCAAGTGCAGGAGTGAGATCCACAGTGCTTTCCTCCCTCCCTCCCACGCCCCAAGGGCTGGATATAAATAGACAGATCCTGTCCTCGTCTGGCAGGCGGTGTCCTCAGCCAGCCCCTGGGACGGTGACAAGAAAATGGCAGTGGCACTGAGGCTCCTGAGCCCGGCCCTGCCCTGTCTGGGCTGGAAGTGTGGGGGAATGGGGCATTCTCTTCTTCCCCCAGTGAGAAAAAGGCTTTGCTTTGGGATGGATCTGATTGGGAATGGCACTCGCTGCCCAGCTGGGGTGGAGCTGGTGTGCTCTGCTGCCTGCTCAGGGTGTCCCAAGGGTGCTGCCTGCTCAGGGTGTCCCAAGGGTGCTGACCCTGCCAGGGTGGGGCTGGTGTGCCCTGCTGCCCGTTCAGGGTGCCCCAAGGGTGCTGCCCAGCTGGGGTGGGGTGGTGTGCTCTCCTGCCCGTTCAGGGTGTCCCAAGGGTGCTGCCTGCTCAGGGTGTCCCAAGGGTGCTGCCCAGCTGGGGTGGGACTGGTGGCCTCAGCCTGTGCCCAGCAATGTGTCAGCCATGGCTGACTCCATTCCCATCCCCTGGGAAGTTGCTGGATGTGTTGATGAGCTGCTCCATGTCCTTTCCAGRATGCTGAAAGCTTTYCTTTCCTTTTTTCYCCTTTTCCACCCTTTCCTGTTTGCTGACCACCACGATTTCCCCTGTCCCAGGTGATGTCCATCCTCCTGCACGGTGATGCTGCATTYGCAGGACAGGGCATCGTGTACGAGACCTTTCACCTGAGTGACCTGCCCTCCTACACCACCCACGGCACCGTCCATGTCGTGGTCAACAACCAGGTGAGGAGCCAAGCCCTGGGCCTGGGGATCCCTGGCAGAGCTGTCCCTGCAGGCTCTAGGCCAGGGAGTACCAGGGGGTTCTTCTCACCCAGCTGCTCACAGCAGCAGCTTTTGARCCCAGTCTGGCTCCCACAAGGACGTGGTGGTGGGTTTGGTAATGTCCCTGAASCTGTGACCCTGCCAGGGTGTGCTTGGG
>NW_026624088.1:3954-4871 GCF_030028575.1 Malurus melanocephalus | reverse complement strand
GCAGCCAAGGCTCGTCCTTGGGCTGTGCCAGCTCTGGAAAGCGCAGGAACATCCAATTCAAGGATTGCCCTGAGAGCAGCATGGAGCAGGCTCAGGGACACAGCAGCAGCTCAGGATGGTTGTGGTCACGGTATCTGGGGCAGCTCCTGGGCAGATCCAGAGGCTCTGCCAGCCCTGCTCACCCTGGCACAGCCTTCCAGCATCACCAGGGTTGAACAYGAGATGCCAGCTCTGATGCCAGCATCCTTGGGGAATGGGGTTCCAGCTGTGGCTGCACGCTCTGAAGCTCTGGGGCACAGCTTTGGGGCTCCCCTCCTCCAGCTCACCCTCCTGAGCTCCTCAGCTCAGCACCCTCGTTTGCAGATCCCCCTSTGTTAATGTTTTTCTGGCTCCTGGTTCTGCTTTTCAGGAGGAAATTGCCAAATATGATAAGATCTGCGAGGAGGCCCACGCCAGATCCAAGGATGAGAAGATTTTGCACATCAAGCACTGGCTGGACTCACCCTGGCCAGGTGAGGCACGAGCAGCGATTTCCATAGCAAAGTGACCGGCCTCGCTAGAGCCATGGCAGGGATTTTCACAGAACAGAATCACAGAATCAATCACAGAATCAATCATAGAATCACAGAATCAATCCCAAAATCCCAGAATCACAGAATCAATCCCAAAATCCCAGAATCACAGAATCAATCACAGAATCAATCACAGGATCCCAGAATCAATCACAGAATCAATCACAAAATCAATCACAGAATCTCAGAATCCCCAGGGTTGGMAGAGACCTTCAAGATCTCCCAGTCCAMGCCCTGCCCTGACACMCCAACCGACCCACGGCATCAGCCCCACATGCAATGTTTGTTAAACACAGCCAGGGATGGTGACTGCACCCCCTCCCCAGGCAGACCATCCCAGTGCTT
>NW_026624088.1:0-1397 GCF_030028575.1 Malurus melanocephalus | reverse complement strand
GTGGACTGGGCCCTGGCAGAGTACATGGCCTTCGGCTCCCTGCTCAAGGAAGGCATCCACATCCGCCTGAGCGGCCAGGACGTCGAGAGGGGCACGTTCAGGTAAAGCCAGCCCTGCTTTTGGGGCTCCAAAGGGGATTCCAGCCCTTCTGGAAGGGATCCAAAGGCTGATGGTGAAGTGACCCTCACCCCTTTCCCAGCCATCGCCACCATGTCCTGCACGATCAGAAYGTGGACAAGAGGACCTGCATCCCCATGAACCACCTGTGGCCCAACCAGGCTCCCTACACGGTCTGCAACAGCTCCCTGTCCGAGTAYGGTGTCCTGGGTGAGTGACCAGCCCAGTGCCCGCTGCCCAGGCCACTCTGAAGGGTATCCCACCCCCCTGACCATTCCTCCATCCCTCAGGCTTCGAGCTGGGCTTTGCCATGGCCAGCCCCAACGCCCTGGTGCTTTGGGAAGCRCAGTTTGGAGATTTCCACAACACCGCCCAGTGCATCATCGACCAGTTCATCTGTCCYGGGCAGGCCAAGTGGGTCAGGCAGAACGGCATCGTGCTGCTGCTGCCCCACGGCATGGAGGGCATGGTAAGCACTGCCCTGCCAGCTTGGAGGCAGTGGCACRGACAGGAGCACTGGTCACAGCCTTTGGCCACAATGACTGTCCCATGCTTGGTCCCCACAGGGTCCTGAGCACTCCTCTGCCCGCCCTGAGCGGTTCCTGCAGATGTGCAACGACGATCCCGACGTCTTCCCTGTGAGTGCTGGTGGCCACACCGTGTGTGCTGGTCAGCCTGGCCTTCCTGGGGCAGGATTGGGGTGGTGCTGGTCAGCCTGGCCCTGGATTGGGGTGGTGATGGTCAGCCTGGCCCTGGATTGGGGTGGTGCTGGTCAGCCTGGCTCTCCCGTGCCCTGCACTGGGGTGGTGATGGTCAGCCTGGTCCTGGATTGGGGTGATGGTCAGTCTGGCCCTGGATTGGGGTGGTGATGGTCAGCCTGGTCCTGGATTGGGGTGGTGATGGTCAGCCTGGTCCTGGATTGGGGTGATGGTCAGTCTGGCCCTGGATTGGGGTGCTGGTCAGCCTGGCTCTCCCGTGCCCTGCACTGGGGTGGTGGTCAGCGTGGCCCTGGATTGGGGTGGTGGTGGTTAGCCTGGACCTCATGTGCCCATTGGATTGGGATGGTGGTCAGCCTGGCATGGGATGCCCTGGGCTGATGCTGCCCACAGGGTTTGGGTGAAGCTCCTGCACCTGGTGGTCAGGCTACACCTCCACTGAACCTGCGGCCACGGCATTGTCCGAGGCAGAGGTGGCCCTGAAAGTGGCCGGAGGGAGGGGGCTGCTGGCCACCCCCACGGCCAGACCAAGGTGGAGGGCACAGCCCTGGAGCCTCTCCCAGA